>NW_027640810.1:0-147322 GCF_949752795.1 Hyperoodon ampullatus | reverse complement strand
CCAGAGTTTGATATAAGCACAGGTACCGTTCCAAAAACCAACTATGGAATACACAAGACCTACACCTTCCTCAGTGAAAGGGACTCAAAACCCCATATTTCCCGCAGAGGAATATATCTGACTAGTAAGAATCTTAAAACCTATGTATTGATATGTCTCCGTAAGGGAATCAAGTGTGTCTAGACTGGGATAAATATGGCAGCGAGAATCAGCTCAAACCCACTATAAAAAGGAATTTCAAAAATAAAACAAAAAAACTGGGAAATTCTTTACAATTCCTTCAGGGTCTCTGATGAAACCTGAAATGACCCTATCTACAATGACAGCTGGATGTGGCATAAGGCTGGACACTTGGGACTGAGAGGATTGGTGAGATTGGGTGAGCAAATGCAGACCCTTTAAAGCAATAATGCATGGCACACATTCCATGGGTCCCAACTCTCCAGGTTGAAGGGAATATTACTACAGATATAACATGTACGGGAATCCTAGAGAACGGACACACTGTGAATACGAAAGGTTTCTAAAACTCAACGAATAGTCCCTCTCCTGGTGCTCCGGTTTGACTTTCCATCTGCTTTATTATCAACCTCCCAACTTGGAGAGACAGCCCCTTTAACCTCCTGGTTCGCACAGGTTGCCAATTTGGCAGAGGATGAAAGGGAAGAGGGAGAACCAATGAGAGAGTAGCTGTTAGGCATTTGGACGGGCACATATCACTGTAATTTCCCGGCAGGAAGAAGAATTAACCAAAGTCTCAGCCACCCACCGGGAATCAGTATAGATCCTGAACCAAAATTTTGGACTTGCGGTCAGCTCACCAAAAACGAGTTGAAAAATGGAGCTCAGGGGCACAGCAATTCACAAACTGGCCGAGTAATAAAGGACAACTATCGTCCAAAAATCTGTTGAGGGAAGGCAACGAGGCGGACTTCAAAGCGTGGCAGAATAGCAGGAAACAGATTTCAAGAGGTACGTTGGAATTGCCTTTAAAGCACAGGAAGAGGGGCACAACTTCGACAATGATGCAATTGGCCAAAAAGGGCGTATGCGTTTTCTCCTGAATATATTCAGGAGAAAACGCATACGCCCTTTTTGGCCAAGCAAGCAAGCGGGCAATGCAAATCTGCACTACAAAGAAGTATCACTTCCCACCGGTCAAAAGGGACATCCACAAAATGTGTAAAAACCAGAAAGGCAAGACAGGCCCTGGAGAACAGGGAGCCTTGTTATGCTGATGCGCGGGATGTAAATTGCCAAATGCCTCTCTGGAGGAGTGCATTGTGTTCCCTAAAACAAGTAAACAACAGAGCTACAGAGCCAAGGGCACTTCCAGTCTAGGGAATATACCTTGGGAAAACTGAAAATCAAAAAGACACAGCCACCCCAAAATTTAGGGCTGCACTGCTTACAAGGACCTCAACTTGGGTACACCTTAAATATCCCAGGAAATATAAAAATGGTTCAAAAAATTGTGGTACTTACGTACGATGGAATATCCCTCAGCCATGAAATCAATGTCATAAGACCAGTAGCAGCAAAATGGGTGGATTCAGGTACGATGATTCTAAGTGAAATAAGTCACACAGAAAAAGAAACTTATCATAAGATATCACTTATGAAGATCCTGTAAACATGGCTACACTTGAACTGAGTTAGGAAAGAGAACAGTGTCTCACATTTAGAAAACACTCTTATGCCTGCTTAAGGGGGAAGGAGAGGTGGGGTGATGCATAAAACCAGAGTTTGATATAAGCACAGGTACCGTTCCAAAAACCAACTATGGAATAGACAAGACCTACACCTTCCTCAGTGAAAGGGACTCAAAACCCCATATTTCCCGCAGAGGAATATATCTGACTAGTAAAGTAAGAATCTTAAAACCTATGTATTGATATGTCTCCGTAAGGGAATCAAGTGTGTCTAGACTGGGATAAATATGGCAGCGAGAATCAGCTCAAACCCACTATAAAAAGGAATTTCAAAAATAAAACAAAAAAACTGGGAAATTCTTTACAATTCCTTCAGGGTCTCTGATGAAACCTGAAATGACCCTATCTACAATGACAGCTGGATGTGGCATAAGGCTGGACACTTGGGACTGAGAGGATTGGTGAGATTGGGTGAGCAAATGCAGACCCTTTAAAGCAATAATGCATGGCACACATTCCATGGGTCCCAACTCTCCAGGTTGAAGGGAATATTACTACAGATATAACATGTACGGGAATCCTAGAGAACGGACACACTGTGAATACGAAAGGTTTCTAAAACTCAACGAATAGTCCCTCTCCTGGTGCTCCGGTTTGACTTTCCATCTCCTTTATTATCAACCTCCCAACTTGGAGAGACAGCCCCTTTAACCTCCCGGTTCGCACAGGTTGCCAATTTGGCAGAGGATGAAAGGGAAGAGGGAGAACCAATGAGAGAGTAGCTGTTAGGCATTTGGACGGGCACATATCACTGTAATTTCCCGGCAGGAAGAAGAATTAACCAAAGTCTCAGCCACCCACCGGGAATCAGTATAGATCCTGAACCAAAATTTTGGACTTGCGGTCAGCTCACCAAAAACGAGTTGAAAAATGGAGCTCAGGGGCACAGCAATTCACAAACTGGCCGAGTAATAAAGGACAACTATCGTCCAAAAATCTGTTGAGGGAAGGCAACGAGGCGGACTTGAAAGCGAGGCAGAATAGCAGGAAACAGATTTCAAGAGGTACGTTGGAATCGCCTTTAAAGCACAGGAAGAGGGGCACAACTTCGACAATGATGCACTTGGCCAAAAAGGGCGTATGCGTTTTCTCCTGAATATATTCAGGAGAAAACGCATACGCCCTTTTTGGCCAAGCAAGCAAGCGGGCAATGCAAATCTGCACTACAAAGAAGTATCACTTCCCACCGGTCAAAAGGGACATCCACAAAATGTGTAAAAACCAGAAAGGCAAGACAGGCCCTGGAGAACAGGGAGCCTTGTTATGCTGATGGGCGGGATGTAAATTGCCAACTGCCTCTCTGGAGGAGTGCATTGTGTTCCCTAAAACAAGTAAACAACAGAGCTACAGAGCCAAGGGCACTTCCAGTCTAGGGAATATACCTTGGGAAAACTGAAAATCAAAAAGACACAGCCACCCCAAAATTTAGGGCTGCACTGCTTACAAGGACCTCAACTTGGGTACACCTTAAATATCCCAGGAAATATAAAAATGGTTCAAAAAATTGTGGTACTTACGTACGATGGAATATCCCTCAGCCATGAAATCAATGTCATAAGACCAGTAGCAGCAAAATGGGTGGATTCAGGTACGATGATTCTAAGTGAAATAAGTCACACAGAAAAAGAAACTTATCATAAGATATCACTTATGAAGATCCTGTAAACATGGCTACACTTGAACTGAGTTAGGAAAGAGAACAGTGTCTCACATTTAGAAAACACTCTTATGCCTGCTTAAGGGGGAAGGAGAGGTGGGGTGATGCATAAAACCAGAGTTAGATATAAGCACAGGTACCGTTCCAAAAACCAACTATGGAATAGACAAGACCTACACCTTCCTCAGTGAAAGTGACTCAAAACCCCATATTTCCCGCAGAGGAATATATCTGACTAGTAAGAATCTTAAAACCTATGTATTGATATGTCTCCGTAAGGGAATCAAGTGTGTCTAGACTGGGATAAATATGGCAGCGAGAATCAGCTCAAACCCACTATAAAAAGGAATTTCAAAAATAAAACAAAAAAACTGGGAAATTCTTTACAATTCCTTCAGGGTCTCTGATGAAACCTGAAATGACCCTATCTACAATGACAGCTGGATGTGGCATAAGGCTGGACACTTGGGACTGAGAGGATTGGTGAGATTGGGTGAGCAAATGCAGACCCTTTAAAGCAATAATGCATGGCACACATTCCATGGGTCCCAACTCTCCAGGTTGAAGGGAATATTACTACAGATATAACATGTACGGGAATCCTAGAGAACGGACACACTGTGAATACGAAAGGTTTCTAAAACTCAACGAATAGTCCCTCTCCTGGTGCTCCGGTTTGACTTTCCATCTGCTTTATTATCAACCTCCCAACTTGGAGAGACAGCCCCTTTAACCTCCTGGTTCGCACAGGTTGCCAATTTGGCAGAGGATGAAAGGGAAGAGGGAGAACCAATGAGAGAGTAGCTGTTAGGCATTTGGACGGGCACATATCACTGTAATTTCCCGGCAGGAAGAAGAATTAACCAAAGTCTCAGCCACCCACCGGGAATCAGTATAGATCCTGAACTAAAATTTTGGACTTGCGGTCAGCTCACCAAAAACGAGTTGAAAAATGGAGCTCAGGGGCACAGCAATTCACAAACTGGCCGAGTAATAAAGGACAACTATCGTCCAAAAATCTGTTGAGGGAAGGCAACGAGGCGGACTTCAAAGCGTGGCAGAATAGCAGGAAACAGATTTCAAGAGGTACGTTGGAATCGCCTTTAAAGCACAGGAAGAGGGGCACAACTTCGACAATGATGCACTTGGCCAAAAAGGGCGTATGCGTTTTCTCCTGAATATATTCAGGAGAAAACGCATACGCCCTTTTTGGCCAAGCAAGCAAGCGGGCAATGCAAATCTGCACTACAAAGAAGTATCACTTCCCACCGGTCAAAAGGGACATCCACAAAATGTGTAAAAACCAGAAAGGCAAGACAGGCCCTGGAGAACAGGGAGCCTTGTTATGCTGATGGGCGGGATGTAAATTGCCAACTGCCTCTCTGGAGGAGTTCATTGTGTTCCCTAAAACAAGTAAACAACAGAGCTACAGAGCCAAGGGCACTTCCAGTCTAGGGAATATACCTTGGGAAAACTGAAAATCAAAAAGACACAGCCACCCCAAAATTTAGGGCTGCACTGCTTACAAGGACCTCAACTTGGGTACACCTTAAATATCCCAGGAAATATAAAAATGGTTCAAAAAATTGTGGTACTTACGTACGATGGAATATCCCTCAGCCATGAAATCAATGTCATAAGACCAGTAGCAGCAAAATGGGTGGATTCAGGTACGATGATTCTAAGTGAAATAAGTCACACAGAAAAAGAAACTTATCATAAGATATCACTTATGAAGATCCTGTAAACATGGCTACACTTGAACTGAGTTAGGAAAGAGAACAGTGTCTCACATTTAGAAAACACTCTTATGCCTGCTTAAGGGGGAAGGAGAGGTGGGGTGATGCATAAAACCAGAGTTTGATATAAGCACAGGTACCGTTCCAAAAACCAACTATGGAATAGACAAGACCTACACCTTCCTCAGTGAAAGGGACTCAAAACCCCATATTTCCCGCAGAGGAATATATCTGACTAGTAAAGTAAGAATCTTAAAACCTATGTATTGATATGTCTCCGTAAGGGAATCAAGTGTGTCTAGACTGGGATAAATATGGCAGCGAGAATCAGCTCAAACCCACTATAAAAAAGGAATTTCAAAAATAAAACAAAAAAACTGGGAAATTCTTTACAATTCCTTCAGGGTCTCTGATGAAACCTGAAATGACCCTATCTACAATGACAGCTGGATGTGGCATAAGGCTGGACACTTGGGACTGAGAGGATTGGTGAGATTGGGTGAGCAAATGCAGACCCTTTAAAGCAATAATGCATGGCACACATTCCATGGGTCCCAACTCTCCAGGTTGAAGGGAATATTACTACAGATATAACATGTACGGGAATCCTAGAGAACGGACACACTGTGAATACGAAAGGTTTCTAAAACTCAACGAATAGTCCCTCTCCTGGTGCTCCGGTTTGACTTTCCATCTGCTTTATTATCAACCTCCCAACTTGGAGAGACAGCCCCTTTAACCTCCTGGTTCGCACAGGTTGCCAATTTGGCAGAGGATGAAAGGGAAGAGGGAGAACCAATGAGAGAGTAGCTGTTAGGCATTTGGACGGGCACATATCACTGTAATTTCCCGGCAGGAAGAAGAATTAACCAAAGTCTCAGCCACCCACCGGGAATCAGTATAGATCCTGAACTAAAATTTTGGACTTGCGGTCAGCTCACCAAAAACGAGTTGAAAAATGGAGCTCAGGGGCACAGCAATTCACAAACTGGCCGAGTAATAAAGGACAACTATCGTCCAAAAATCTGTTGAGGGAAGGCAACGAGGCGGACTTCAAAGCGTGGCAGAATAGCAGGAAACAGATTTCAAGAGGTACGTTGGAATCGCCTTTAAAGCACAGGAAGAGGGGCACAACTTCGACAATGATGCACTTGGCCAAAAAGGGCGTATGCGTTTTCTCCTGAATATATTCAGGAGAAAACGCATACGCCCTTTTTGGCCAAGCAAGCAAGCGGGCAATGCAAATCTGCACTACAAAGAAGTATCACTTCCCACCGGTCAAAAGGGACATCCACAAAATGTGTAAAAACCAGAAAGGCAAGACAGGCCCTGGAGAACAGGGAGCCTTGTTATGCTGATGGGCGGGATGTAAATTGCCAACTGCCTCTCTGGAGGAGTTCATTGTGTTCCCTAAAACAAGTAAACAACAGAGCTACAGAGCCAAGGGCACTTCCAGTCTAGGGAATATACCTTGGGAAAACTGAAAATCAAAAAGACACAGCCACCCCAAAATTTAGGGCTGCACTGCTTACAAGGACCTCAACTTGGGTACACCTTAAATATCCCAGGAAATATAAAAATGGTTCAAAAAATTGTGGTACTTACGTACGATGGAATATCCCTCAGCCATGAAATCAATGTCATAAGACCAGTAGCAGCAAAATGGGTGGATTCAGGTACGATGATTCTAAGTGAAATAAGTCACACAGAAAAAGAAACTTATCATAAGATATCACTTATGAAGATCCTGTAAACATGGCTACACTTGAACTGAGTTAGGAAAGAGAACAGTGTCTCACATTTAGAAAACACTCTTATGCCTGCTTAAGGGGGAAGGAGAGGTGGGGTGATGCATAAAACCAGAGTTTGATATAAGCACAGGTACCGTTCCAAAAACCAACTATGGAATAGACAAGACCTACACCTTCCTCAGTGAAAGGGACTCAAAACCCCATATTTCCCGCAGAGGAATATATCTGACTAGTAAAGTAAGAATCTTAAAACCTATGTATTGATATGTCTCCATAAGGGAATCAAGTGTGTCTAGACTGGGATAAATATGGCAGCGAGAATCAGCTCAAACCCACTATAAAAAAGGAATTTCAAAAATAAAACAAAAAAACTGGGAAATTCTTTACAATTCCTTCAGGGTCTCTGATGAAACCTGAAATGACCCTATCTACAATGACAGCTGGATGTGGCATAAGGCTGGACACTTGGGACTGAGAGGATTGGTGAGATTGGGTGAGCAAATGCAGACCCTTTAAAGCAATAATGCATGGCACACATTCCATGTGTCCCAACTCTCCAGGTTGAAGGGAATATTACTACAGATATAACATGTACGGGAATCCTAGAGAACGGACACACTGTGAATACGAAAGGTTTCTAAAACTCAACGAATAGTCCCTCTCCTGGTGCTCCGGTTTGACTTTCCATCTGCTTTATTATCAACCTCCCAACTTGGAGAGACAGCCCCTTTAACCTCCTGGTTCGCACAGGTTGCCAATTTGGCAGAGGATGAAAGGGAAGAGGGAGAACCAATGAGAGAGTAGCTGTTAGGCATTTGGACGGGCACATATCACTGTAATTTCCCGGCAGGAAGAAGAATTAACCAAAGTCTCAGCCACCCACTGGGAATCAGTATAGATCCTGAACCAAAATTTTGGACTTGCGGTCAGCTCACCAAAAACGAGTTGAAAAATGGAGCTCAGGGGCACAGCAATTCACAAACTGGCCGAGTAATAAAGGACAACTATCGTCCAAAAATCTGTTGAGGGAAGGCAACGAGGCGGACTTGAAAGCGAGGCAGAATAGCAGGAAACAGATTTCAAGAGGTACGTTGGAATCGCCTTTAAAGCACAGGAAGAGGGGCACAATTTCGACAATGATGCACTTGGCCAAAAAGGGCGTATGTGTTTTCTCCTGAATATATTCAGGAGAAAACGCATACGCCCTTTTTGGCCAAGCAAGCAAGCGGGCAATGCAAATCTGCACTACAAAGAAGTATCACTTCCCACCGGTCAAAAGGGACATCCACAAAATGTGTAAAAACCAGAAAGGCAAGACAGGCCCTGGAGAACAGGGAGCCTTGTTATGCTGATGGGCGGGATGTAAATTGCCAACTGCCTCTCTGGAGGAGTTCATTGTGTTCCCTAAAACAAGTAAACAACAGAGCTACAGAGCCAAGGGCACTTCCAGTCTAGGGAATATACCTTGGGAAAACTGAAAATCAAAAAGACAGAGACACCCCAAAATTTAGGGCTGCACTGCTTACAAGGACCTCAACTTGGGTACACCTTAAATATCCCAGGAAATATAAAAATGGTTCAAAAAATTGTGGTACTTACGTACGATGGAATATCCCTCAGCCATGAAATCAATGTCATAAGACCAGTAGCAGCAAAATGGGTGGATTCAGGTACGATGATTCTAAGTGAAATAAGTCACACAGAAAAAGAAACTTATCATAAGATATCACTTATGAAAATCCTGTAAACATGGCTACACTTGAACTGAGTTAGGAAAGAGAACAGTGTCTCACATTTAGAAAACACTCTTATGCCTGCTTAAGGGGGAAGGAGAGGTGGGGTGATGCATAAAACCAGAGTTTGATATAAGCACAGGTACCGTTCCAAAAACCAACTATGGAATAGACAAGACCTACACCTTCCTCAGTGAAAGGGACTCAAAACCCCATATTTCCCGCAGAGGAATATATCTGACTAGTAAGAATCTTAAAACCTATGTATTGATATGTCTCCGTAAGGGAATCAAGTGTGTCTAGACTGGGATAAATATGGCAGCGAGAATCAGCTCAAACCCACTATAAAAAGGAATTTCAAAAATAAAACAAAAAAACTGGGAAATTCTTTACAATTCCTTCAGGGTCTCTGATGAAACCTGAAATGACCCTATCTACAATGACAGCTGGATGTGGCATAAGGCTGGACACTTGGGACTGAGAGGATTGGTGAGATTGGGTGAGCAAATGCAGACCCTTTAAAGCAATAATGCATGGCACACATTCCATGGGTCCCAACTCTCCAGGTTGAAGGGAATATTACTACAGATATAACATGTACGGGAATCCTAGAGAACGGACACACTGTGAATACGAAAGGTTTCTAAAACTCAACGAATAGTCCCTCTCCTGGTGCTCCGGTTTGACTTTCCATCTGCTTTATTATCAACCTCCCAACTTGGAGAGACAGCCCCTTTAACCTCCTGGTTCGCACAGGTTGCCAATTTGGCAGAGGATGAAAGGGAAGAGGGAGAACCAATGAGAGAGTAGCTGTTAGGCATTTGGACGGGAACATATCACTGTAATTTCCCGGCAGGAAGAAGAATTAACCAAAGTCTCAGCCACCTACCGGGAATCAGTATAGATCCTGAACCAAAATTTTGGACTTGCGGTCAGCTCACCAAAATCGAGTTGAAAAATGGAGCTCAGGGGCACAGCAATTCACAAACTGGCCGGGTAATAAAGGACAACTATCGTCCAAAAATCTGTTGAGGGAAGGCAACGAGGCGGACTTGAAAGCGAGGCAGAATAGCAGGAAACAGATTTCCAGAGGTACGTTGGAATCGCCTTTAAAGCACAGGAAGAGGGGCACAACTTCGACAATGATGCACTTGGCCAAAAAGGGCGTATGCGTTTTCTCCTGAATATATTCAGGAGAAAACGCATACGCCCTTTTTGGCCAAGCAAGCAAGCGGGCAATGCAAATCTGCACTACAAAGAAGTATCACTTCCCACCGGTCAAAAGGGACATCCACAAAATGTGTAAAAACCAGAAAGGCAAGACAGGCCCTGGAGAACAGGGAGCCTTGTTATGCTGATGGGCGGGATGTAAATTGCCAACTGCCTCGCTGGAGGAGTGCATTGTGTTCCCTAAAACAAGTAAACAACAGAGCTACAGAGCCAAGGGCACTTCCAGTCTAGGGAATATACCTTGGGAAAACTGAAAATCAAAAAGACACAGCCACCCCAAAATTTAGGGCTGCACTGCTTACAAGGACCTCAACTTGGGTACACCTTAAATATCCCAGGAAATATAAAAATGGTTCAAAAAATTGTGGTACTTACGTACGATGGAATATCCCTCAGCCATGAAATCAATGTCATAAGACCAGTAGCAGCAAAATGGGTGGATTCAGGTACGATGATTCTAAGTGAAATAAGTCACACAGAAAAAGAAACTTATCATAAGATATCACTTATGAAGATCCTGTAAACATGGCTACACTTGAACTGAGTTAGGAAAGAGAACAGTGTCTCACATTTAGAAAACACTCTTATGCCTGCTTAAGGGGGAAGGAGAGGTGGGGTGATGCATAAAACCAGAGTTTGATATAAGCACAGGTACCGTTCCAAAAACCAACTATGGAATAGACAAGACCTACACCTTCCTCAGTGAAAGGGACTCAAAACCCCATATTTCCCGCAGAGGAACATATCTGACTAGTAAGAATCTTAAAACCTATGTATTGATATGTCTCCGTAAGGGAATCAAGTGTGTCTAGACTGGGATAAATATGGCAGCGAGAATCAGCTCAAACCCACTATAAAAAGGAATTTCAAAAATAAAACAAAAAAACTGGGAAATTCTTTACAATTCCTTCAGGGTCTCTGATGAAACCTGAAATGACCCTATCTACAATGACAGCTGGATGTGGCATAAGGCTGGACACTTGGGACTGAGAGGATTGGTGAGATTGGGTGAGCAAATGCAGACCCTTTAAAGCAATAATGCATGGCACACAATCCATGGGTCCCAACTCTCCAGGTTGAAGGGAATATTACTACAGATATAACATGTACGGGAATCCTAGAGAACGGACACACTGTGAATACGAAAGGTTTCTAAAACTCAACGAATAGTCCCTCTCCTGGTGCTCCGGTTTGACTTTCCATCTGCTTTATTATCAACCTCCCAACTTGGAGAGACAGCCCCTTTAACCTCCTGGTTCGCACAGGTTGCCAATTTGGCAGAGGATGAAAGGGAAGAGGGAGAACCAATGAGAGAGTAGCTGTTAGGCATTTGGACGGGCACATATCACTGTAATTTCCCGGCAGGAAGAAGAATTAACCAAAGTCTCAGCCACCCACTGGGAATCAGTATAGATCCTGAACCAAAATTTTGGACTTGCGGTCAGCTCATCAAAAACGAGTTGAAAAATGGAGCTCAGGGGCACAGCAATTCACAAACTGGCCGAGTAATAAAGGACAACTATCGTCCAAAAATCTGTTGAGGGAAGGCAACGAGGCGGACTTGAAAGCGAGGCAGAATAGCAGGAAACAGATTTCAAGAGGTACGTTGGAATCGCCTTTAAAGCACAGGAAGAGGGGCACAATTTCGACAATAATGCACTTGGCCAAAAAGGGCGTATGCGTTTTCTCCTGAATATATTCAGGAGAAAACGCATACGACCTTTTTGGCCAAGCAAGCAAGCGGGCAATGCAAATCTGCACTACAAAGAAGTATCACTTCCCACCGGTCAAAAGGGACATCCACAAAATGTGTAAAAACCAGAAAGGCAAGACAGGCCCTGGAGAACAGGGAGCCTTGTTATGCTGATGGGCGGGATGTAAATTGCCAACTGCCTCGCTGGAGGAGTGCATTGTGTTCCCTAAAACAAGTAAACAACAGAGCTACAGAGCCAAGGGCACTTCCAGTCTAGGGAATATACCTTGGGAAAACTGAAAATCAAAAAGACACAGCCACCCCAAAATTTAGGGCTGCACTGCTTACAAGGACCTCAACTTGGGTACACCTTAAATATCCCAGGAAATATAAAAATGGTTCAAAAAATTGTGGTACTTACGTACGATGGAATATCCCTCAGCCATGAAATCAATGTCATAAGACCAGTAGCAGCAAAATGGGTGGATTCAGGTACGATGATTCTAAGTGAAATAAGTCACACAGAAAAAGAAACTTATCATAAGATATCACTTATGAAGATCCTGTAAACATGGCTACACTTGAACTGAGTTAGGAAAGAGAACAGTGTCTCACATTTAGAAAACACTCTTATGCCTGCTTAAGGGGGAAGGAGAGGTGGGGTGATGCATAAAACCAGAGTTTGATATAAGCACAGGTACCGTTCCAAAAACCAACTATGGAATAGACAAGACCTACACCTTCCTCAGTGAAAGGGACTCAAAACCCCATATTTCCCGCAGAGGAATATATCTGACTAGTAAGAATCTTAAAACCTATGTATTGATATGTCTCCATAAGGGAATCAAGTGTGTCTAGACTGGGATAAATATGGCAGCGAGAATCAGCTCAAACCCACTATAAAAAGGAATTTCAAAAATAAAACAAAAAAACTGGGAAATTCTTTACAATTCCTTCAGGGTCTCTGATGAAACCTGAAATGACCCTATCTACAATGACAGCTGGATGTGGCATAAGGCTGGACACTTGGGACTGAGAGGATTGGTGAGATTGGGTGAGCAAATGCAGACCCTTTAAAGCAATAATGCATGGCACACATTCCATGGGTCCCAACTCTCCAGGTTGAAGGGAATATTACTACAGATATAACATGTACGGGAATCCTAGAGAACGGACACACTGTGAATACGAAAGGTTTCTAAAACTCAATGAATAGTCCCTCTCCTGGTGCTCCGGTTTGACTTTCCATCTGCTTTATTATCAACCTCCCAACTTGGAGAGACAGCCCCTTTAACCTCCTGGTTCGCACAGGTTGCCAATTTGGCAGAGGATGAAAGGGAAGAGGGAGAACAAATGAGAGAGTAGCTGTTAGGCATTTGGACGGGCACATATCACTGTAATTTCCTGGCAGGAAGAAGAATTAACCAAAGTCTCAGCCACCTACCGGGAATCAGTATAGATCCTGAACCAAAATTTTGGACTTGCGGTCAGCTCACCAAAAACGAGTTGAAAAATGGAGCTCAGGGGCACAGCAATTCACAAACTGGCCGAGTAATAAGAGGACAACTATCGTCCAAAAATCTGTTGAGGGAAGGCAACGAGGCGGACTTTAAAGCGAGGCAGAATAGCAGGAAACAGATTTCCAGAGGTACGTTGGAATCGCCTTTAAAGCACAGGTAGAGGGGCACAACTTCGACAATGATCCACTTGGCCAAAAAGGGCGTATGCGTTTTCTCCTGAATATATTCAGGAGAAAACGCATACGCCCTTTTTGGCCAAGCAAGCAAGCGGGCAATGCAAATCTGCACTACAAAGAAGTATCACTTCCCACCGGTCAAAAGGGACATCCACAAAATGTGTAAAAACCAGAAAGGCAAGACAGGCCCTGGCGAACAGGGAGCCTTGTTATGCTAATGGGTGGGATGTAAATTGCCAACTGCCTCTCTGGAGGAGTGCATTGTGTTCCCTAAAACAAGTAAACAACAGAGCTACAGAGCCAAGGTCACTTCCAGTCTAGGGAATATACCTTGGGAAAACTGAAAATCAAAAAGACACAGCCACCCCAAAATTTAGGGCTGCACTGCTTACAAGGACCTCAACTTGGGTACACCTTAAATATCCCAGGAAATATAAAAATGGTTCAAAAAATTGTGGTACTTACGTATGATGGAATATCCCTCAGCCATGAAATCAATGTCATAAGACCAGTAGCAGCAAAATGGGTGGATTCAGGTACGATGATTCTAAGTGAAATAAGTCACACAGAAAAAGAAACTTATCATAAGATATCACTTATGAAGATCCTGTAAACATGGCTACACTTGAACTGAGTTAGGAAAGAGAACAGTGTCTCACATTTAGAAAACACTCTTATGCCTGCTTAAGGGGGAAGGAGAGGTGGGGTGATGCATAAAACCAGAGTTTGATATAAGCACAGGTACCGTTCCAAAAACCAACTATGGAATAGACAAGACCTACACCTTCCTCAGTGAAAGGGACTCAAAACCCCATATTTCCCACAGAGGAACATATCTGACTAGTAAGAATCTTAAAACCTATGTATTGATATGTCTCCGTAAGGGAATCAAGTGTGTCTAGACTGGGATAAATATGGCAGCGAGAATCAGCTCAAACCCACTATAAAAAGGAATTTCAAAAATAAAACAAAAAAACTGGGAAATTCTTTACAATTCCTTCAGGGTCTCTGATGAAACCTGAAATGACCCTATCTACAATGACAGCTGGATGTGGCATAAGGCTGGACACTTGGGACTGAGAGGATTGGTGAGATTGGGTGAACAAATGCAGACCCTTTAAAGCAATAATGCATGGCACACAATCCATGGGTCCCAACTCTCCAGGTTGAAGGGAATATTACTACAGATATAACATGTACGGGAATCCTAGAGAACGGACACACTGTGAATACGAAAGGTTTCTAAAACTCAACGAATAGTCCCTCTCCTGGTGCTCCGGTTTGACTTTCCATCTGCTTTATTATCAACCTCCCAACTTGGAGAGACAGCCCCTTTAACCTCCTGGTTCGCACAGGTTGCCAATTTGGCAGAGGATGAAAGGGAAGAGGGAGAACCAATGAGAGAGTAGCTGTTAGGCATTTGGACGGGCACATATCACTGTAATTTCCCGGCAGGAAGAAGAATTAACCAAAGTCTCAGCCACTCACCGGGAATCAGTATAGATCCTGAACCAAAATTTTGGACTTGCGGTCAGCTCACCAAAATCGAGTTGAAAAATGGAGCTCAGGGGCACAGCAATTCACAAACTGACCGGGTAATAAAGGACAACTATCGTCCAAAAATCTGTTGAGGGAAGGCAACGAGGCGGACTTGAAAGCGAGGCAGAATAGCAGGAAACAGATTTCCAGAGGTACGTTGGAATCGCCTTTAAAGCACAGGAAGAGGGGCACAACTTCGACAATGATGCACTTGGCCACAAAGGGCGTATGCGTTTTCTCCTGAATATATTCAGGAGAAAACGCATACGCCCTTTTTGGCCAAGCAAGCAAGCGGGCAATGCAAATCTGCACTACAAAGAAGTATCACTTCCCACCGGTCAAAAGGGACATCCACAAAATGTGTAAAAACCAGAAAGGCAAGACAGGCCCTGGAGAACAGGGAGCCTTGTTATGCTGATGGGCGGGATGTAAATTGCCAACTGCCTCGCTGGAGGAGTGCATTGTGTTCCCTAAAACAAGTAAACAACAGAGCTACAGAGCCAAGGGCACTTCCAGTCTAGGGAATATACCTTGGGAAAACTGAAAATCAAAAAGACACAGCCACCCCAAAATTTAGGGCTGCACTGCTTACAAGGACCTCAACTTGGGTACACCTTAAATATCCCAGGAAATATAAAAATGGTTCAAAAAATTGTGGTACTTACGTACGATGGAATATCCCTCAGCCATGAAATCAATGTCATAAGACCAGTAGCAGCAAAATGGGTGGATTCAGGTACGATGATTCTAAGTGAAATAAGTCACACAGAAAAAGAAACTTATCATAAGATATCACTTATGAAGATCCTGTAAACATGGCTACACTTGAACTGAGTTAGGAAAGAGAACAGTGTCTCACATTTAGAAAACACTCTTATGCCTGCTTAAGGGGGAAGGAGAGGTGGGGTGATGCATAAAACCAGAGTTTGATATAAGCACAGGTACCGTTCCAAAAACCAACTATGGAATAGACAAGACCTACACCTTCCTCAGTGAAAGGGACTCAAAACCCCATATTTCCCGCAGAGGAACATATCTGACTAGTAAGAATCTTAAAACCTATGTATTGATATGTCTCCGTAAGGGAATCAAGTGTGTCTAGACTGGGATAAATATTGCAGCGAGAATCAGCTCAAACCCACTATAAAAAGGAATTTCAAAAATAAAACAAAAAAACTGGGAAATTCTTTACAATTCCTTCAGGGTCTCTGATGAAACCTGAAATGACCCTATCTACAATGACAGCTGGATGTGGCATAAGGCTGGACACTTGGGACTGAGAGGATTGGTGAGATTGGGTGAGCAAATGCAGACCCTTTAAAGCAATAATGCATGGCACACAATCCATGGGTCCCAACTCTCCAGGTTGAAGGGAATATTACTACAGATATAACATGTACGGGAATCCTAGAGAACGGACACACTGTGAATACGAAAGGTTTCTAAAACTCAACGAATAGTCCCTCTCCTGGTGCTCCGGTTTGACTTTCCATCTGCTTTATTATCAACCTCCCAACTTGGAGAGACAGCCCCTTTAACCTCCTGGTTCGCACAGGTTGCCAATTTGGCAGAGGATGAAAGGGAAGAGGGAGAACCAATGAGAGAGTAGCTGTTAGGCATTTGGACGGGCACATATCACTGTAATTTCCCGGCAAGAAGAAGAATTAACCAAAGTCTCAGCCACCCACCAGGAATCAGTATAGATCCTGAACCAAAATTTTGGACTTGCGGTCAGCTCACCAAAAACGAGTTGAAAAATGGAGCTCAGGGGCACAGCAATTCACAAACTGGCCGAGTAATAAAGGACAACTATCGTCCAAAAATCTGTTGAGGGAAGGCAACGAGGCGGACTTGAAAGCGAGGCAGAATAGCAGGAAACAGATTTCCAGAGGTACGTTGGAATCGCCTTTAAAGCACAGGAAGAGGGGCACAACTTCGACAATGATGCACTTGACCAAAAAGGGCGTATGCGTTTTCTCCCGAATATATTCAGGAGAAAACGCATACGCCCTTTTTGGCCAAGCAAGCAAGCGGGCAATGCAAATCTGCACTACAAAGAAGTATCACTTCCCACCGGTCAAAAGGGACATCCACAAAATGTGTAAAAACCAGAAAGGCAAGACAGGCCCTGGAGAACAGGGAGCCTTGTTATGCTGATGGGCGGGATGTAAATTGCCAACTGCCTCGCTGGAGGAGTGCATTGTGTTCCCTAAAACAAGTAAACAACAGAGCTACAGAGCCAAGGGCACTTCCAGTCTAGGGAATATACCTTGGGAAAACTGAAAATCAAAAAGACACAGCCACCCCAAAATTTAGGGCTGCACTGCTTACAAGGACCTCAACTTGGGTACACCTTAAATATCCCAGGAAATATAAAAATGGTTCAAAAAATTGTGGTACTTACGTACGATGGAATATCCCTCAGCCATGAAATCAATGTCATAAGACCAGTAGCAGCAAAATGGGTGGATTCAGGTACGATGATTCTAAGTGAAATAAGTCACACAGAAAAAGAAACTTATCATAAGATATCACTTATGAAGATCCTGTAAACATGGCTACACTTGAACTGAGTTAGGAAAGAGAACAGTGTCTCACATTTAGAAAACACTCTTATGCCTGCTTAAGGGGGAAGGAGAGGTGGGGTGATGCATAAAACCAGAGTTTGATATAAGCACAGGTACCGTTCCAAAAACCAACTATGGAATAGACAAGACCTACACCTTCCTCAGTGAAAGGGACTCAAAACCCCATATTTCCCGCAGAGGAATATATCTGACTAGTAAGAATCTTAAAACCTATGTATTGATATGTCTCCGTAAGGGAATCAAGTGTGTCTAGACTGGGATAAATATGGCAGCGAGAATCAGCTCAAACCCACTATAAAAAGGAATTTCAAAAATAAAACAAAAAAACTGGGAAATTCTTTACAATTCCTTCAGGGTCTCTGATGAAACCTGAAATGACCCTATCTACAATGACAGCTGGATGTGGCATAAGGCTGGACACTTGGGACTGAGAGGATTGGTGAGATTGGGTGAGCAAATGCAGACCCTTTAAAGCAATAATGCATGGCACACATTCCATGGGTCCCAACTCTCCAGGTTGAAGGGAATATTACTACAGATATAACATGTACGGGAATCCTAGAGAACGGACACACTGTGAATACGAAAGGTTTCTAAAACTCAACGAATAGTCCCTCTCCTGGTGCTCCGGTTTGACTTTCCATCTGCTTTATTATCAACCTCCCAACTTGGAGAGACAGCCCCTTTAACCTCCTGGTTCGCACAGGTTGCCAATTTGGCGGAGGATGAAAGGGAAGAGGGAGAACCAATGAGAGAGTAGCTGTTAGGCATTTGGACGGGCACATATCACTGTAATTTCCCGGCAGGAAGAAGAATTAACCAAAGTCTCAGCCACCCACCGGGAATCAGTATAGATCCTGAACCAGAATTTTGGACTTGCGGTCAGCTCACCAAAAACGAGTTGAATAATGGAGCTCAGGGGCACAGCAATTCACAAACTGGCCGAGTAATAAAGGACAACTATCGTCCAAAAATCTGTTGAGGGAAGGCAACGAGGCGGACTTGAAAGCGAGGCAGAATAGCAGGAAACAGATTTCAAGAGGTACGTTGGAATCGCCTTTAAAGCACAGGAAGAGGGGCACAACTTCGACAATGATGCACTTGGCACAAAAGGGCGTATGCGTTTTCTCCTGAATATATTCAGGAGAAAACGCATACGCCCTTTTTGGCCAAGCAAGCAAGCGGGCAATGCAAATCTGCACTACAAAGAAGTATCACTTCCCACCGGTCAAAAGGGACATCCACAAAATGTGTAAAAACCAGAAAGGCAAGACAGGCCCTGGAGAACAGGGAGCCTTGTTATGCTGATGGGCGGGATGTAAATTGCCAACTGCCTCTCTGGAGGAGTGCATTGTGTTCCCTAAAACAAGTAAACAACAGAGCTACAGAGCCAAGGGCACTTCCAGTCTAGGGAATATACCTTGGGAAAACTGAAAATCAATAAGACAGAGCCACCCCAAAATTTAGGGCTGCACTGCTTACAAGGACCTCAACTTGGGTACACCTTAAATATCCCAGGAAATATAAAAATGGTTCAAAAAATTGTGGTACTTACGTACGATGGAATATCCCTCAGCCATGAAATCAATGTCATAAGACCAGTAGCAGCAAAATGGGTGGATTCAGGTACGATGATTCTAAGTGAAATAAGTCACAGAGAAAAAGAAACTTATCATAAGATATCACTTATGAAGATCCTGTAAACATGGCTACACTTGAACTGAGTTAGGAAAGAGAACAGTGTCTCACATTTAGAAAACACTCTTATGCCTGCTTAAGGGGGAAGGAGAGGTGGGGTGATGCATAAAACCAGAGTTTGATATAAGCACAGGTACCGTTCCAAAAACCAACTATGGAATAGACAAGACCTACACCTTCCTCAGTGAAAGGGACTCAAAACCCCATATTTCCCGCAGAGGAATATATCTGACTAGTAAGAATCTTAAAACCTATGTATTGATATGTCTCCGTAAGGGAATCAAGTGTGTCTAGACTGGGATAAATATGGCAGCGAGAATCAGCTCAAACCCACTATAAAAAGGAATTTCAAAAATAAAACAAAAAAACTGGGAAATTCTTTACAATTCCTTCAGGGTCTCTGATGAAACCTGAAATGACCCTATCTACAATGACAGCTGGATGTGGCATAAGGCTGGACACTTGGGACTGAGAGGATTGGTGAGATTGGGTGAGCAAATGCAGACCCTTTAAAGCAATAATGCATGGCACACATTCCATGGGTCCCAACTCTCCAGGTTGAAGGGAATATTACTACAGATATAACATGTACGGGAATCCTAGAGAACGGACACACTGTGAATACGAAAGGTTTCTAAAACTCAACGAATAGTCCCTCTCCTGGTGCTCCGGTTTGACTTTCCATCTGCTTTATTATCAACCTCCCAACTTGGAGAGACAGCCCCTTTAACCTCCTGGTTCGCACAGGTTGCCAATTTGGCGGAGGATGAAAGGGAAGAGGGAGAACCAATGAGAGAGTAGCTGTTAGGCATTTGGACGGGCACATATCACTGTAATTTCCCGGCAGGAAGAAGAATTAACCAAAGTCTCAGCCACCCACCGGGAATCAGTATAGATCCTGAACCAAAATTTTGGACTTGCGGTCAGCTCACCAAAAACGAGTTGAATAATGGAGCTCAGGGGCACAGCAATTCACAAACTGGCCGAGTAATAAAGGACAACTATCGTCCAAAAATCTGTTGAGGGAAGGCAACGAGGCGGACTTGAAAGCGAGGCAGAATAGCAGGAAACAGATTTCCAGAGGTACGTTGGAATCGCCTTTAAAGCACAGGAAGAGGGGCACAACTTCGACAATGATGCACTTGGCACAAAAGGGCGTATGCGTTTTCTCCTGAATATATTCAGGAGAAAACGCATACACCCTTTTTGCCCAAGCAAGCAAGCGGGCAACGCAAATCTGCACTACAAAGAAGTATCACTTCCCACCGGTCAAAAGGGACATCCACAAAATGTGTAAAAACCAGAAAGGCAAGACAGGCCCTGGAGAACAGGGAGCCTTGTTATGCTGATGGGCGGGATGTAAATTGCCAACTGCCTCTCTGGAGGAGTGCATTGTGTTCCCTAAAACAAGTAAACAACAGAGCTACAGAGCCAAGGGCACTTCCAGTCTAGGGAATATACCTTGGGAAAACTGAAAATCAATAAGACAGAGCCACCCCAAAATTTAGGGCTGCACAGCTTACAAGGACCTCAACTTGGGTACACCTTAAATATCCCAGGAAATATAAAAATGGTTCAAAAAATTGTGGTACTTACGTACGATGGAATATCCCTCAGCCATGAAATCAATGTCATAAGACCAGTAGCAGCAAAATGGGTGGATTCAGGTACGATGATTCTAAGTGAAATAAGTCACAGAGAAAAAGAAACTTATCATAAGATATCACTTATGAAGATCCTGTAAACATGGCTACACTTGAACTGAGTTAGGAAAGAGAACAGTGTCTCACATTTAGAAAACACTCTTATGCCTGCTTAAGGGGGAAGGAGAGGTGGGGTGATGCATAAAACCAGAGTTTGATATAAGCACAGGTACCGTTCCAAAAACCAACTATGGAATAGACAAGACCTACACCTTCCTCAGTGAAAGGGACTCAAAACCCCATATTTCCCGCAGAGGAATATATCTGACTAGTAAGAATCTTAAAACCTATGTATTGATATGTCTCCGTAAGGGAATCAAGTGTGTCTAGACTGGGATAAATATGGCAGCGAGAATCAGCTCAAACCCACTATAAAAAGGAATTTCAAAAATAAAACAAAAAAACTGGGAAATTCTTTACAATTCCTTCAGGGTCTCTGATGAAACCTGAAATGACCCTATCTACAATGACAGCTGGATGTGGCATAAGGCTGGACACTTGGGACTGAGAGGATTGGTGAGATTGGGTGAGCAAATGCAGACCCTTTAAAGCAATAATGCATGGCACACATTCCATGGGTCCCAACTCTCCAGGTTGAAGGGAATATTACTACAGATATAACATGTACGGGAATCCTAGAGAACGGACACACTGTGAATACGAAAGGTTTCTAAAACTCAACGAATAGTCCCTCTCCTGGTGCTCCGGTTTGACTTTCCATCTGCTTTATTATCAACCTCCCAACTTGGAGAGACAGCCCCTTTAACCTCCTGGTTCGCACAGGTTGCCAATTTGGCGGAGGATGAAAGGGAAGAGGGAGAACCAATGAGAGAGTAGCTGTTAGGCATTTGGACGGGCACATATCACTGTAATTTCCCGGCAGGAAGAAGAATTAACCAAAGTCTCAGCCACCCACCGGGAATCAGTATAGATCCTGAACCAAAATTTTGGACTTGCGGTCAGCTCACCAAAAACGAGTTGAATAATGGAGCTCAGGGGCACAGCAATTCACAAACTGGCCGAGTAATAAAGGACAACTATCGTCCAAAAATCTGTTGAGGGAAGGCAACGAGGCGGACTTGAAAGCGAGGCAGAATAGCAGGAAACAGATTTCCAGAGGTACGTTGGAATCGCCTTTAAAGCACAGGAAGAGGGGCACAACTTCGACAATGATGCACTTGGCACAAAAGGGCGTATGCGTTTTCTCCTGAATATATTCAGGAGAAAACGCATACACCCTTTTTGCCCAAGCAAGCAAGCGGGCAACGCAAATCTGCACTACAAAGAAGTATCACTTCCCACCGGTCAAAAGGGACATCCACAAAATGTGTAAAAACCAGAAAGGCAAGACAGGCCCTGGAGAACAGGGAGCCTTGTTATGCTGATGGGCGGGATGTAAATTGCCAACTGCCTCTCTGGAGGAGTGCATTGTGTTCCCTAAAACAAGTAAACAACAGAGCTACAGAGCCAAGGGCACTTCCAGTCTAGGGAATATACCTTGGGAAAACTGAAAATCAATAAGACAGAGCCACCCCAAAATTTAGGGCTGCACTGCTTACAAGGACCTCAACTTGGGTACACCTTAAATATCCCAGGAAATATAAAAATGGTTCAAAAAATTGTGGTACTTACGTACGATGGAATATCCCTCAGCCATGAAATCAATGTCATAAGACCAGTAGCAGCAAAATGGGTGGATTCAGGTACGATGATTCTAAGTGAAATAAGTCACAGAGAAAAAGAAACTTATCATAAGATATCACTTATGAAGATCCTGTAAACATGGCTACACTTGAACTGAGTTAGGAAAGAGAACAGTGTCTCACATTTAGAAAACACTCTTATGCCTGCTTAAGGGGGAAGGAGAGGTGGGGTGATGCATAAAACCAGAGTTTGATATAAGCACAGGTACCGTTCCAAAAACCAACTATGGAATAGACAAGACCTACACCTTCCTCAGTGAAAGGGACTCAAAACCCCATATTTCCCGCAGAGGAATATATCTGACTAGTAAGAATCTTAAAACCTATGTATTGATATGTCTCCGTAAGGGAATCAAGTGTGTCTAGACTGGGATAAATATGGCAGCGAGAATCAGCTCAAACCCACTATAAAAAGGAATTTCAAAAATAAAACAAAAAAAACTGGGAAATTCTTTACAATTCCTTCAGGGTCTCTGATGAAACCTGAAATGACCCTATCTACAATGACAGCTGGATGTGGCATAAGGCTGGACACTTGGGACTGAGAGGATTGGTGAGACTGGGTGAGCAAATGCAGACCCTTTAAAGCAATAATGCATGGCACACATTCCATGGGTCCCAACTCTCCAGGTTGAAGGGAATATTACCACAGATATAACATGTACGGGAATCCTAGAGAACGGACACACAGTGAATACGATAGGTTTCTAAAACTCAACGAATAGTCCCTCTCCTGGTGCTCCGGTTTGACTTTCCATCTGCTTTATTATCAACCTCCCAACTTGGAGAGACAGCCCCTTTAACCTCCTGGTTCGCACAGGTTGCCAATTTGGCAGAGGATGAAAGGGAAGAGGGAGAACCAATGAGAGAGTAGCTGTTAGGCATTTGGACGGGCACATATCACTGTAATTTCCCGGCAGGAAGAAGAATTAACCAAAGACTCAGCCACCCACCGGGAATCAGTATAGATCCTGAACCAAAATTTTGGACTTGCGGTCAGCTCACCAAAAACGAGTTGAAAAATGGAGCTCAGGGGCACAGCAATTCACAAACTGGCCGAGTAATAAAGGACAACTATCGTCCAAAAATCTGTTGAGGGAAGGCAACGAGGCGGACTTGAAAGCGAGGCAGAATAGCAGGAAACAGATTTCAAGAGGTACGTTGGAATCGCCTTTAAAGCACAGGAAGAGGGGCACAACTTCGACAATGATGCACTTGGCCAAAAAGGGCGTATGCGTTTTCTCCTGAATATATTCAGGAGAAAACGCATACGCCCTTTTTGGCCAAGCAAGCAAGCGGGCAATGCAAATCTGCACTACAAAGAAGTATCACTTCCCACCGGTCAAAAGGGACATCCACAAAATGTGTAAAAACCAGAAAGGCAAGACAGGCCCTGGAGAACAGGGAGCCTTGTTATGCTGATGGGCGGGATGTAAATTGCCAACTGCCTCTCTGGAGGAGTGCATTGTGTTCCCTAAAACAAGTAAACAACAGAGCTACAGAGCCAAGGGCACTTCCAGTCTAGGGAATATACCTTGGGAAAACTGAAAATCAATAAGACAGAGCCACCCCAAAATTTAGGGCTGCACTGCTTACAAGGACCTCAACTTGGGTACACCTTAAATATCCCAGGAAATATAAAAATGGTTCAAAAAATTGTGGTACTTACGTACGATGGAATATCCCTCAGCCATGAAATCAATGTCATAAGACCAGTAGCAGCAAAATGGGTGGATTCAGGTACGATGATTCTAAGTGAAATAAGTCACAGAGAAAAAGAAACTTATCATAAGATATCACTTATGAAGATCCTGTAAACATGGCTACACTTGAACTGAGTTAGGAAAGAGAACAGTGTCTCACATTTAGAAAACACTCTTATGCCTGCTTAAGGGGGAAGGAGAGGTGGGGTGATGCATAAAACCAGAGTTTGATATAAGCACAGGTACCGTTCCAAAAACCAACTATGGAATAGACAAGACCTACACCTTCCTCAGTGAAAGGGACTCAAAACCCCATATTTCCCGCAGAGGAATATATCTGACTAGTAAGAATCTTAAAACCTATGTATTGATATGTCTCCGTAAGGGAATCAAGTGTGTCTAGACTGGGATAAATATGGCAGCGAGAATCAGCTCAAACCCACTATAAAAAGGAATTTCAAAAATAAAACAAAAAAACTGGGAAATTCTTTACAATTCCTTCAGGGTCTCTGATGAAACCTGAAATGACCCTATCTACAATGACAGCTGGATGTGGCATAAGGCTGGACACTTGGGACTGAGAGGATTGGTGAGATTGGGTGAGCAAATGCAGACCCTTTAAAGCAATAATGCATGGCACACATTCCATGGGTCCCAACTCTCCAGGTTGAAGGGAATATTACTACAGATATAACATGTACGGGAATCCTAGAGAACGGACACACTGTGAATACGAAAGGTTTCTAAAACTCAACGAATAGTCCCTCTCCTGGTGCTCCGGTTTGACTTTCCATCTGCTTTATTATCAACCTCCCAACTTGGAGAGACAGCCCCTTTAACCTCCTGGTTCGCACAGGTTGCCAATTTGGCGGAGGATGAAAGGGAAGAGGGAGAACCAATGAGAGAGTAGCTGTTAGGCATTTGGACGGGCACATATCACTGTAATTTCCCGGCAGGAAGAAGAATTAACCAAAGTCTCAGCCACCCACCGGGAATCAGTATAGATCCTGAACCAAAATTTTGGACTTGCGGTCAGCTCACCAAAAACGAGTTGAATAATGGAGCTCAGGGGCACAGCAATTCACAAACTGGCCGAGTAATAAAGGACAACTATCGTCCAAAAATCTGTTGAGGGAAGGCAACGAGGCGGACTTGAAAGCGAGGCAGAATAGCAGGAAACAGATTTCCAGAGGTACGTTGGAATCGCCTTTAAAGCACAGGAAGAGGGGCACAACTTCGACAATGATGCACTTGGCACAAAAGGGCGTATGCGTTTTCTCCTGAATATATTCAGGAGAAAACGCATACACCCTTTTTGCCCAAGCAAGCAAGCGGGCAACGCAAATCTGCACTACAAAGAAGTATCACTTCCCACCGGTCAAAAGGGACATCCACAAAATGTGTAAAAACCAGAAAGGCAAGACAGGCCCTGGAGAACAGGGAGCCTTGTTATGCTGATGGGCGGGATGTAAATTGCCAACTGCCTCTCTGGAGGAGTGCATTGTGTTCCCTAAAACAAGTAAACAACAGAGCTACAGAGCCAAGGGCACTTCCAGTCTAGGGAATATACCTTGGGAAAACTGAAAATCAATAAGACAGAGCCACCCCAAAATTTAGGGCTGCACTGCTTACAAGGACCTCAACTTGGGTACACCTTAAATATCCCAGGAAATATAAAAATGGTTCAAAAAATTGTGGTACTTACGTACGATGGAATATCCCTCAGCCATGAAATCAATGTCATAAGACCAGTAGCAGCAAAATGGGTGGATTCAGGTACGATGATTCTAAGTGAAATAAGTCACAGAGAAAAAGAAACTTATCATAAGATATCACTTATGAAGATCCTGTAAACATGGCTACACTTGAACTGAGTTAGGAAAGAGAACAGTGTCTCACATTTAGAAAACACTCTTATGCCTGCTTAAGGGGGAAGGAGAGGTGGGGTGATGCATAAAACCAGAGTTTGATATAAGCACAGGTACCGTTCCAAAAACCAACTATGGAATAGACAAGACCTACACCTTCCTCAGTGAAAGGGACTCAAAACCCCATATTTCCCGCAGAGGAATATATCTGACTAGTAAGAATCTTAAAACCTATGTATTGATATGTCTCCGTAAGGGAATCAAGTGTGTCTAGACTGGGATAAATATGGCAGCGAGAATCAGCTCAAACCCACTATAAAAAGGAATTTCAAAAATAAAACAAAAAAAACTGGGAAATTCTTTACAATTCCTTCAGGGTCTCTGATGAAACCTGAAATGACCCTATCTACAATGACAGCTGGATGTGGCATAAGGCTGGACACTTGGGACTGAGAGGATTGGTGAGACTGGGTGAGCAAATGCAGACCCTTTAAAGCAATAATGCATGGCACACATTCCATGGGTCCCAACTCTCCAGGTTGAAGGGAATATTACCACAGATATAACATGTACGGGAATCCTAGAGAACGGACACACAGTGAATACGATAGGTTTCTAAAACTCAACGAATAGTCCCTCTCCTGGTGCTCCGGTTTGACTTTCCATCTGCTTTATTATCAACCTCCCAACTTGGAGAGACAGCCCCTTTAACCTCCTGGTTCGCACAGGTTGCCAATTTGGCAGAGGATGAAAGGGAAGAGGGAGAACCAATGAGAGAGTAGCTGTTAGGCATTTGGACGGGCACATATCACTGTAATTTCCCGGCAGGAAGAAGAATTAACCAAAGACTCAGCCACCCACCGGGAATCAGTATAGATCCTGAACCAAAATTTTGGACTTGCGGTCAGCTCACCAAAAACGAGTTGAAAAATGGAGCTCAGGGGCACAGCAATTCACAAACTGGCCGAGTAATAAAGGACAACTATCGTCCAAAAATCTGTTGAGGGAAGGCAACGAGGCGGACTTGAAAGCGAGGCAGAATAGCAGGAAACAGATTTCAAGAGGTACGTTGGAATCGCCTTTAAAGCACAGGAAGAGGGGCACAACTTCGACAATGATGCACTTGGCCAAAAAGGGCGTATGCGTTTTCTCCTGAATATATTCAGGAGAAAACGCATACGCCCTTTTTGGCCAAGCAAGCAAGCGGGCAATGCAAATCTGCACTACAAAGAAGTATCACTTCCCACC
Organism: Hyperoodon ampullatus; assembly: GCF_949752795.1. Taxonomy (NCBI): domain Eukaryota; kingdom Metazoa; phylum Chordata; class Mammalia; order Artiodactyla; family Ziphiidae; genus Hyperoodon; species Hyperoodon ampullatus. The sequence goes on along the minus strand of NW_027640810.1, from coordinate 120,061 downwards.
GGTCAAAAGGGACATCCACAAAATGTGTAAAAACCAGAAAGGCAAGACAGGCCCTGGAGAACAGGGAGCCTTGTTATGCTGATGGGCGGGATGTAAATTGCCAACTGCCTCGCTGGAGGAGTGCATTGTGTTCCCTAAAACAAGTAAACAACAGAGCTACAGAGCCAAGGGCACTTCCAGTCTAGGGAATATACCTTGGGAAAACTGAAAATCAAAAAGACACAGCCACCCCAAAATTTAGGGCTGCACTGCTTACAAGGACCTCAACTTGGGTACACCTTAAATATCCCAGGAAATATAAAAATGGTTCAAAAAATTGTGGTACTTACGTACGATGGAATATCCCTCAGCCATGAAATCAATGTCATAAGACCAGTAGCAGCAAAATGGGTGGATTCAGGTACGATGATTCTAAGTGAAATAAGTCACACAGAAAAAGAAACTTATCATAAGATATCACTTATGAAGATCCTGTAAACATGGCTACACTTGAACTGAGTTAGGAAAGAGAACAGTGTCTCACATTTAGAAAACACTCTTATGCCTGCTTAAGGGGGAAGGAGAGGTGGGGTGATGCATAAAACCAGAGTTTGATATAAGCACAGGTACCGTTCCAAAAACCAACTATGGAATAGACAAGACCTACACCTTCCTCAGTGAAAGGGACTCAAAACCCCATATTTCCCGCAGAGGAATATATCTGACTAGTAAGAATCTTAAAACCTAGGTATTGATATGTCTCCGTAAGGGAATCAAGTGTGTCTAGACTGGGATAAATATGGCAGCGAGAATCAGCTCAAACCCACTATAAAAAGGAATTTCAAAAATAAAACAAAAAAACTGGGAAATTCTTTACAATTCCTTCAGGGTCTCTGATGAAACCTGAAATGACCCTATCTACAATGACAGCTGGATGTGGCATAAGGCTGGACACTTGGGACTGAGAGGATTGGTGAGATTGGGTGAGCAAATGCAGACCCTTTAAAGCAATAATGCATGGCACACATTCCATGGGTCCCAACTCTCCAGGTTGAAGGGAATATTACTACAGATATAACATGTACGGGAATCCTAGAGAACGGACACACTGTGAATACGAAAGGTTTCTAAAACTCAATGAATAGTCCCTCTCCTGGTGCTCCGGTTTGACTTTCCATCTGCTTTATTATCAACCTCCCAACTTGGAGAGACAGCCCCTTTAACCTCCTGGTTCGCACAGGTTGCCAATTTGGCAGAGGATGAAAGGGAAGAGGGAGAACCAATGAGAGAGTAGCTGTTAGGCATTTGGACGGGCACATATCACTGTAATTTCCCGGCAGGAAGAAGAATTAACCAAAGTCTCAGCCACCTACCGGGAATCAGTATAGATCCTGAACCAAAATTTTGGACTTGCGGTCAGCTCACCAAAAACGAGTTGAAAAATGGAGCTCAGGGGCACAGCAATTCACAAACTGGCCGAGTAATAAGAGGACAACTATCGTCCAAAAATCTGTTGAGCGAAGGCAACGAGGCGGACTTTAAAGCGAGGCAGAATAGCAGGAAACAGATTTCCAGAGGTACGTTGGAATCGCCTTTAAAGCACAGGAAGAGGGGCACAACTTCGACAATGATGCACTTGGCCAAAAAGGGCGTATGCGTTTTCTCCTGAATATATTCAGGAGAAAACGCATACGCCCTTTTTGCCCAAGCAAGCAAGCGGGAAATGCAAATCTGCACTACAAAGAAGTATCACTTCCCACCGGTCAAAAGGGACATCCACAAAATGTGTAAAAACCAGAAAGGCAAGACAGGCCCTGGCGAACAGGGAGCCTTGTTATGCTAATGGGTGGGATGTAAATTGCCAACTGCCTCTCTGGAGGAGTGCATTGTGTTCCCTAAAACAAGTAAACAACAGAGCTACAGAGCCAAGGGCACTTCCAGTCTAGGGAATATACCTTGGGAAAACTGAAAATCAAAAAGACACAGCCACCCCAAAATTTAGGGCTGCACTGCTTACAAGGACCTCAACTTGGGTACACCTTAAATATCCCAGGAAATATAAAAATGGTTCAAAAAATTGTGGTACTTACGTATGATGGAATATCCCTCAGCCATGAAATCAATGTCATAAGACCAGTAGCAGCAAAATGGGTGGATTCAGGTACGATGATTCTAAGTGAAATAAGTCACACAGAAAAAGAAACTTATCATAAGATATCACTTATGAAGATCCTGTAAACATGGCTACACTTGAACTGAGTTAGGAAAGAGAACAGTGTCTCACATTTAGAAAACACTCTTATGCCTGCTTAAGGGGGAAGGAGAGGTGGGGTGATGCATAAAACCAGAGTTTGATATAAGCACAGGTACCGTTCCAAAAACCAACTATGGAATAGACAAGACCTACACCTTCCTCAGTGAAAGGGACTCAAAACCCCATATTTCCCACAGAGGAACATATCTGACTAGTAAGAATCTTAAAACCTATGTATTGATATGTCTCCGTAAGGGAATCAAGTGTGTCTAGACTGGGATAAATATGGCAGCGAGAATCAGCTCAAACCCACTATAAAAAGGAATTTCAAAAATAAAACAAAAAAACTGGGAAATTCTTTACAATTCCTTCAGGGTCTCTGATGAAACCTGAAATGACCCTATCTACAATGACAGCTGGATGTGGCATAAGGCTGGACACTTGGGACTGAGAGGATTGGTGAGATTGGGTGAACAAATGCAGACCCTTTAAAGCAATAATGCATGGCACACAATCCATGGGTCCCAACTCTCCAGGTTGAAGGGAATATTACTACAGATATAACATGTACGGGAATCCTAGAGAACGGACACACTGTGAATACGAAAGGTTTCTAAAACTCAACGAATAGTCCCTCTCCTGGTGCTCCGGTTTGACTTTCCATCTGCTTTATTATCAACCTCCCAACTTGGAGAGACAGCCCCTTTAACCTCCTGGTTCGCACAGGTTGCCAATTTGGCAGAGGATGAAAGGGAAGAGGGAGAACCAATGAGAGAGTAGCTGTTAGGCATTTGGACGGGCACATATCACTGTAATTTCCCGGCAGGAAGAAGAATTAACCAAAGTCTCAGCCACCCACCGGGAATCAGTATAGATCCTGAACCAAAATTTTGGACTTGCGGTCAGCTCACCAAAATCGAGTTGAAAAATGGAGCTCAGGGGCACAGCAATTCACAAACTGCCCGGGTAATAAAGGACAACTATCGTCCAAAAATCTGTTGAGGGAAGGCAACGAGGCGGACTTGAAAGCGAGGCAGAATAGCAGGAAACAGATTTCCAGAGGTACGTTGGAATCGCCTTTAAAGCACAGGAAGAGGGGCACAACTTCGACAATGATGCACTTGGCCACAAAGGGCGTATGCGTTTTCTCCTGAATATATTCAGGAGAAAACGCATACGCCCTTTTTGGCCAAGCAAGCAAGCGGGCAATGCAAATCTGCACTACAAAGAAGTATCACTTCCCACCGGTCAAAAGGGACATCCACAAAATGTGTAAAAACCAGAAAGGCAAGACAGGCCCTGGAGAACAGGGAGCCTTGTTATGCTGATGGGCGGGATGTAAATTGCCAACTGCCTCGCTGGAGGAGTGCATTGTGTTCCCTAAAACAAGTAAACAACAGAGCTACAGAGCCAAGGGCACTTCCAGTCTAGGGAATATACCTTGGGAAAACTGAAAATCAAAAACACACAGCCACCCCAAAATTTAGGGCTGCACTGCTTACAAGGACCTCAACTTGGGTACACCTTAAATATCCCAGGAAATATAAAAATGGTTCAAAAAATTGTGGTACTTACGTACGATGGAATATCCCTCAGCCATGAAATCAATGTCATAAGACCAGTAGCAGCAAAATGGGTGGATTCAGGTACGATGATTCTAAGTGAAATAAGTCACAGAGAAAAAGAAACTTATCATAAGATATCACTTATGAAGATCCTGTAAACATGGCTACACTTGAACTGAGTTAGGAAAGAGAACAGTGTCTCACATTTAGAAAACACTCTTATGCCTGCTTAAGGGGGAAGGAGAGGTGGGGTGATGCATAAAACCAGAGTTTGATATAAGCACAGGTACCGTTCCAAAAACCAACTATGGAATAGACAAGACCTACACCTTCCTCAGTGAAAGGGACTCAAAACACCATATTTCCCGCAGAGGAACATATCTGACTAGTAAGAATCTTAAAACCTATGTATTGATATGTCTCCGTAAGGGAATCAAGTGTGTCTAGACTGGGATAAATATTGCAGCGAGAATCAGCTCAAACCCACTATAAAAAGGAATTTCAAAAATAAAACAAAAAAACTGGGAAATTCTTTACAATTCCTTCAGGGTCTCTGATGAAACCTGAAATGACCCTATCTACAATGACAGCTGGATGTGGCATAAGGCTGGACACTTGGGACTGAGAGGATTGGTGAGATTGGGTGAGCAAATGCAGACCCTTTAAAGCAATAATGCATGGCACACAATCCATGGGTCCCAACTCTCCAGGTTGAAGGGAATATTACTACAGATATAACATGTACGGGAATCCTAGAGAACGGACACACTGTGAATACGAAAGGTTTCTAAAACTCAACGAATAGTCCCTCTCCTGGTGCTCCGGTTTGACTTTCCATCTGCTTTATTATCAACCTCCCAACTTGGAGAGACAGCCCCTTTAACCTCCTGGTTCGCACAGGTTGCCAATTTGGCAGAGGATGAAAGGGAAGAGGGAGAACCAATGAGAGAGTAGCTGTTAGGCATTTGGACGGGCACATATCACTGTAATTTCCCGGCAAGAAGAAGAATTAACCAAAGTCTCAGCCACCCACCGGGAATCAGTATAGATCCTGAACCAAAATTTTGGACTTGCGGTCAGCTCACCAAAAACGAATTGAAAAATGGAGCTCAGGGGCACAGCAATTCACAAACTGGCCGAGTAATAAAGGACAACTATCGTCCAAAAATCTGTTGAGGGAAGGCAACGAGGCGGACTTGAAAGCGAGGCAGAATAGCAGGAAACAGATTTCCAGAGGTACGTTGGAATCGCCTTTAAAGCACAGGAAGAGGGGCACAACTTCGACAATGATGCACTTGGCCAAATAGGGCGTATGCGTTTTCTCCTGAATATATTCAGGAGAAAACGCATACGCCCTTTTTGGCCAAGCAAGCAAGCGGGCAATGCAAATCTGCACTACAAAGAAGTATCACTTCCCACCGGTCAAAAGGGACATCCACAAAATGTGTAAAAACCAGAAAGGCAAGACAGGCCCTGGAGAACAGGGAGCCTTGTTATGCTGATGGGCGGGATGTAAATTGCCAACTGCCTCGCTGGAGGAGTGCATTGTGTTCCCTAAAACAAGTAAACAACAGAGCTACAGAGCCAAGGGCACTTCCAGTCTAAGGAATATACCTTGGGAAAACTGAAAATCAAAAAGACACAGCCACCCCAAAATTTAGGGCTGCACTGCTTACAAGGACCTCAACTTGGGTACACCTTAAATATCCCAGGAAATATAAAAATGGTTCAAAAAATTGTGGTACTTACGTACGATGGAATATCCCTCAGCCATGAAATCAATGTCATAAGACCAGTAGCAGCAAAATGGGTGGATTCAGGTACGATGATTCTAAGTGAAATAAGTCACACAGAAAAAGAAACTTATCATAAGATATCACTTATGAAGATCCTGTAAACATGGCTACACTTGAACTGAGTTAGGAAAGAGAACAGTGTCTCACATTTAGAAAACACTCTTATGCCTGCTTAAGGGGGAAGGAGAGGTGGGGTGATGCATAAAACCAGAGTTTGATATAAGCACAGGTACCGTTCCAAAAACCAACTATGGAATAGACAAGACCTACACCTTCCTCAGTGAAAGGGACTCAAAACCCCATATTTCCCGCAGAGGAATATATCTGACTAGTAAGAATCTTAAAACCTATGTATTGATATGTCTCCGTAAGGGAATCAAGTGTGTCTAGACTGGGATAAATATGGCAGCGAGAATCAGCTCAAACCCACTATAAAAAGGAATTTCAAAAATAAAACAAAAAAACTGGGAAATTCTTTACAATTCCTTCAGGGTCTCTGATGAAACCTGAAATGACCCTATATACAATGACAGCTGGATGTGGCATAAGGCTGGACACTTGGGACTGAGAGGATTGGTGAGATTGGGTGAGCAAATGCAGACCCTTTAAAGCAATAATGCATGGCACACATTCCATGGGTCCCAACTCTCCAGGTTGAAGGGAATATTACTACAGATATAACATGTACGGGAATCCTAGAGAACGGACACACTGTGAATACGAAAGGTTTCTAAAACTCAACGAATAGTCCCTCTCCTGGTGCTCTGGTTTGACTTTCCATCTGCTTTATTATCAACCTCCCAACTTGGAGAGACAGCCCCTTTAACCTCCTGGTTCTCACAGGTTGCCAATTTGGCGGAGGATGAAAGGGAAGAGGGAGAACCAATGAGAGAGTAGCTGTTAGGCATTTGGACGGGCACATATCACTGTAATTTCCCGGCAGGAAGAAGAATTAACCAAAGTCTCAGCCACCCACCGGGAATCAGTATAGATCCTGAACCAAAATTTTGGACTTGCGGTCAGCTCACCAAAAACGAGTTGAATAATGGAGCTCAGGGGCACAGCAATTCACAAACTGGCCGAGTAATAAAGGACAACTATCGTCCAAAAATCTGTTGAGGGAAGGCAACGAGGCGGACTTGAAAGCGAGGCAGAATAGCAGGAAACAGATTTCAAGAGGTACGTTGGAATCGCCTTTAAAGCACAGGAAGAGGGGCACAACTTCGACAATGATGCACTTGGCACAAAAGGGCGTATGCGTTTTCTCCTGAATATATTCAGGAGAAAACGCATACGCCCTTTTTGCCCAAGCAAGCAAGCGGGCAATGCAAATCTGCACTACAAAGAAGTATCACTTCCCACCGGTCAAAAGGGACATCCACAAAATGTGTAAAAACCAGAAAGGCAAGACAGGCCCTGGAGAACAGGGAGCCTTGTTATGCTGATGGGCGGGATGTAAATTGCCAACTGCCTCTCTGGAGGAGTGCATTGTGTTCCCTAAAACAAGTAAACAACAGAGCTACAGAGCCAAGGGCACTTCCAGTCTAGGGAATATACCTTGGGAAAACTGAAAATCAATAAGACAGAGCCACCCCAAAATTTAGGGCTGCACTGCTTACAAGGACCTCAACTTGGGTACACCTTAAATATCCCAGGAAATATAAAAATGGTTCAAAAAATTGTGGTACTTACGTACGATGGAATATCCCTCAGCCATGAAATCAATGTCATAAGACCAGTAGCAGCAAAATGGGTGGATTCAGGTACGATGATTCTAAGTGAAATAAGTCACACAGAAAAAGAAACTTATCATAAGATATCACTTATGAAGATCCTGTAAACATGGCTACACTTGAACTGAGTTAGGAAAGAGAACAGTGTCTCACATTTAGAAAACACTCTTATGCCTGCTTAAGGGGGAAGGAGAGGTGGGGTGATGCATAAAACCAGAGTTTGATATAAGCACAGGTACCGTTCCAAAAACCAACTATGGAATAGACAAGACCTACACCTTCCTCAGTGAAAGGGACTCAAAACCCCATATTTCCCGCAGAGGAATATATCTGACTAGTAAGAATCTTAAAACCTATGTATTGATATGTCTCCGTAAGGGAATCAAGTGTGTCTAGACTGGGATAAATATGGCAGCGAGAATCAGCTCAAACCCACTATAAAAAGGAATTTCAAAAATAAAACAAAAAAACTGGGAAATTCTTTACAATTCCTTCAGGGTCTCTGATGAAACCTGAAATGACCCTATCTACAATGACAGCTGGATGTGGCATAAGGCTGGACACTTGGGACTGAGAGGATTGGTGAGATTGGGTGAGCAAATGCAGACCCTTTAAAGCAATAATGCATGGCACACATTCCATGGGTCCCAACTCTCCAGGTTGAAGGGAATATTACTACAGATATAACATGTACGGGAATCCTAGAGAACGGACACACTGTGAATACGAAAGGTTTCTAAAACTCAACGAATAGTCCCTCTCCTGGTGCTCCGGTTTGACTTTCCATCTGCTTTATTATCAACCTCCCAACTTGGAGAGACAGCCCCTTTAACCTCCTGGTTCGCACAGGTTGCCAATTTGGCGGAGGATGAAAGGGAAGAGGGAGAACCAATGAGAGAGTAGCTGTTAGGCATTTGGACGGGCACATATCACTGTAATTTCCCGGCAGGAAGAAGAATTAACCAAAGTCTCAGCCACCCACCGGGAATCAGTATAGATCTTGAACCAAAATTTTGGACTTGCGGTCAGCTCACCAAAAACGAGTTGAATAATGGAGCTCAGGGGCACAGCAATTCACAAACTGGCCGAGTAATAAAGGACAACTATCGTCCAAAAATCTGTTGAGGGAAGGCAACGAGGCGGACTTGAAAGCGAGGCAGAATAGCAGGAAACAGATTTCCAGAGGTACGTTGGAATCGCCTTTAAAGCACAGGAAGAGGGGCACAACTTCGACAATGATGCACTTGGCACAAAAGGGCGTATGCGTTTTCTCCTGAATATATTCAGGAGAAAACGCATACACCCTTTTTGCCCAAGCAAGCAAGCGGGCAATGCAAATCTGCACTACAAAGAAGTATCACTTCCCACCGGTCAAAAGGGACATCCACAAAATGTGTAAAAACCAGAAAGGCAAGACAGGCCCTGGAGAACAGGGAGCCTTGTTATGCTGATGGGCGGGATGTAAATTGCCAACTGCCTCTCTGGAGGAGTGCATTGTGTTCCCTAAAACAAGTAAACAACAGAGCTACAGAGCCAAGGGCACTTCCAGTCTAGGGAATATACCTTGGGAAAACTGAAAATCAATAAGACAGAGCCACCCCAAAATTTAGGGCTGCACTGCTTACAAGGACCTCAACTTGGGTACACCTTAAATATCCCAGGAAATATAAAAATGGTTCAAAAAATTGTGGTACTTACGTACGATGGAATATCCCTCAGCCATGAAATCAATGTCATAAGACCAGTAGCAGCAAAATGGGTGGATTCAGGTACGATGATTCTAAGTGAAATAAGTCACAGAGAAAAAGAAACTTATCATAAGATATCACTTATGAAGATCCTGTAAACATGGCTACACTTGAACTGAGTTAGGAAAGAGAACAGTGTCTCACATTTAGAAAACACTCTTATGCCTGCTTAAGGGGGAAGGAGAGGTGGGGTGATGCATAAAACCAGAGTTTGATATAAGCACAGGTACCGTTCCAAAAACCAACTATGGAATAGACAAGACCTACACCTTCCTCAGTGAAAGGGACTCAAAACCCCATATTTCCCGCAGAGGAATATATCTGACTAGTAAGAATCTTAAAACCTATGTATTGATATGTCTCCGTAAGGGAATCAAGTGTGTCTAGACTGGGATAAATATGGCAGCGAGAATCAGCTCAAACCCACTATAAAAAGGAATTTCAAAAATAAAACAAAAAAAACTGGGAAATTCTTTACAATTCCTTCAGGGTCTCTGATGAAACCTGAAATGACCCTATCTACAATGACAGCTGGATGTGGCATAAGGCTGGACACTTGGGACTGAGAGGATTGGTGAGACTGGGTGAGCAAATGCAGACCCTTTAAAGCAATAATGCATGGCACACATTCCATGGATCCCAACTCTCCAGGTTGAAGGGAATATTACCACAGATATAACATGTACGGGAATCCTAGAGAACGGACACACAGTGAATACGATAGGTTTCTAAAACTCAACGAATAGTCCCTCTCCTGGTGCTCCGGTTTGACTTTCCATCTGCTTTATTATCAACCTCCCAACTTGGAGAGACAGCCCCTTTAACCTCCTGGTTCGCACAGGTTGCCAATTTGGCAGAGGATGAAAGGGAAGAGGGAGAACCAATGAGAGAGTAGCTGTTAGGCATTTGGACGGGCACATATCACTGTAATTTCCCGGCAGGAAGAAGAATTAACCAAAGACTCAGCCACCCACCGGGAATCAGTATAGATCCTGAACCAAAATTTTGGACTTGCGGTCAGCTCACCAAAAACGAGTTGAAAAATGGAGCTCAGGGGCACAGCAATTCACAAACTGGCCGAGTAATAAAGGACAACTATCGTCCAAAAATCTGTTGAGGGAAGGCAACGAGGCGGACTTGAAAGCGAGGCAGAATAGCAGGAAACAGATTTCAAGAGGTACGTTGGAATCGCCTTTAAAGCACAGGAAGAGGGGCACAACTTCGACAATGATGCACTTGGACAAAAAGGGCGTATGCGTTTTCTCCTGAATATATTCAGGAGAAAACGCATACGCCCTTTTTGGCCAAGCAAGCAAGCGGGCAATGCAAATCTGCACTACAAAGAAGTATCACTTCCCACCGGTCAAAAGGGACATCCACAAAATGTGTAAAAACCAGAAAGGCAAGACAGGCCCTGGAGAACAGGGAGCCTTGTTATGCTGATGGGCGGGATGTAAATTGCCAACTGCCTCGCTGGAGGAGTGCATTGTGTTCCCTAAAACAAGTAAACAACAGAGCTACAGAGCCAAGGGCACTTCCAGTCTAGGGAATATACCTTGGGAAAACTGAAAATCAAAAAGACACAGCCACCCCAAAATTTAGGGCTGCACTGCTTACAAGGACCTCAACTTGGGTACACCTTAAATATCCCAGGAAATATAAAAATGGTTCAAAAAATTGTGGTACTTACGTACGATGGAATATCCCTCAGCCATGAAATCAATGTCATAAGACCAGTAGCAGCAAAATGGGTGGATTCAGGTACGATGATTCTAAGTGAAATAAGTCACACAGAAAAAGAAACTTATCATAAGATATCACTTATGAAGATCCTGTAAACATGGCTACACTTGAACTGAGTTAGGAAAGAGAACAGTGTCTCACATTTAGAAAACACTCTTATGCCTGCTTAAGGGGGAAGGAGAGGTGGGGTGATGCATAAAACCAGAGTTTGATATAAGCACAGGTACCGTTCCAAAAACCAACTATGGAATACACAAGACCTACACCTTCCTCAGTGAAAGGGACTCAAAACCCCATATTTCCCGCAGAGGAATATATCTGACTAGTAAGAATCTTAAAACCTATGTATTGATATGTCTCCGTAAGGGAATCAAGTGTGTCTAGACTGGGATAAATATGGCAGCGAGAATCAGCTCAAACCCACTATAAAAAGGAATTTCAAAAATAAAACAAAAAAACTGGGAAATTCTTTACAATTCCTTCAGGGTCTCTGATGAAACCTGAAATGACCCTATCTACAATGACAGCTGGATGTGGCATAAGGCTGGACACTTGGGACTGAGAGGATTGGTGAGATTGGGTGAGCAAATGCAGACCCTTTAAAGCAATAATGCATGGCACACATTCCATGGGTCCCAACTCTCCAGGTTGAAGGGAATATTACTACAGATATAACATGTACGGGAATCCTAGAGAACGGACACACTGTGAATACGAAAGGTTTCTAAAACTCAACGAATAGTCCCTCTCCTGGTGCTCCGGTTTGACTTTCCATCTGCTTTATTATCAACCTCCCAACTTGGAGAGACAGCCCCTTTAACCTCCTGGTTCGCACAGGTTGCCAATTTGGCGGAGGATGAAAGGGAAGAGGGAGAACCAATGAGAGAGTAGCTGTTAGGCATTTGGACGGGCACATATCACTGTAATTTCCCGGCAGGAAGAAGAATTAACCAAAGTCTCAGCCACCCACCGGGAATCAGTATAGATCCTGAACCAAAATTTTGGACTTGCGGTCAGCTCACCAAAAACGAGTTGAATAATGGAGCTCAGGGGCACAGCAATTCACAAACTGGCCGAGTAATAAAGGACAACTATCGTCCAAAAATCTGTTGAGGGAAGGCAACGAGGCGGACTTGAAAGCGAGGCAGAATAGCAGGAAACAGATTTCAAGAGGTACGTTGGAATCGCCTTTAAAGCACAGGAAGAGGGGCACAACTTCGACAATGATGCACTTGGCACAAAAGGGCGTATGCGTTTTCTCCTGAATATATTCAGGAGAAAACGCATACGCCCTTTTTGCCCAAGCAAGCAAGCGGGCAATGCAAATCTGCACTACAAAGAAGTATCACTTCCCACCGGTCAAAAGGGACATCCACAAAATGTGTAAAAACCAGAAAGGCAAGACAGGCCCTGGAGAACAGGGAGCCTTGTTATGCTGATGGGCGGGATGTAAATTGCCAACTGCCTCTCTGGAGGAGTGCATTGTGTTCCCTAAAACAAGTAAACAACAGAGCTACAGAGCCAAGGGCACTTCCAGTCTAGGGAATATACCTTGGGAAAACTGAAAATCAATAAGACAGAGCCACCCCAAAATTTAGGGCTGCACTGCTTACAAGGACCTCAACTTGGGTACACCTTAAATATCCCAGGAAATATAAAAATGGTTCAAAAAATTGTGGTACTTACGTACGATGGAATATCCCTCAGCCATGAAATCAATGTCATAAGACCAGTAGCAGCAAAATGGGTGGATTCAGGTACGATGATTCTAAGTGAAATAAGTCACACAGAAAAAGAAACTTATCATAAGATATCACTTATGAAGATCCTGTAAACATGGCTACACTTGAACTGAGTTAGGAAAGAGAACAGTGTCTCACATTTAGAAAACACTCTTATGCCTGCTTAAGGGGGAAGGAGAGGTGGGGTGATGCATAAAACCAGAGTTTGATATAAGCACAGGTACCGTTCCAAAAACCAACTATGGAATAGACAAGACCTACACCTTCCTCAGTGAAAGGGACTCAAAACCCCATATTTCCCGCAGAGGAATATATCTGACTAGTAAGAATCTTAAAACCTATGTATTGATATGTCTCCGTAAGGGAATCAAGTGTGTCTAGACTGGGATAAATATGGCAGCGAGAATCAGCTCAAACCCACTATAAAAAGGAATTTCAAAAATAAAACAAAAAAACTGGGAAATTCTTTACAATTCCTTCAGGGTCTCTGATGAAACCTGAAATGACCCTATCTACAATGACAGCTGGATGTGGCATAAGGCTGGACACTTGGGACTGAGAGGATTGGTGAGATTGGGTGAGCAAATGCAGACCCTTTAAAGCAATAATGCATGGCACACATTCCATGGGTCCCAACTCTCCAGGTTGAAGGGAATATTACTACAGATATAACATGTACGGGAATCCTAGAGAACGGACACACTGTGAATACGAAAGGTTTCTAAAACTCAACGAATAGTCCCTCTCCTGGTGCTCCGGTTTGACTTTCCATCTGCTTTATTATCAACCTCCCAACTTGGAGAGACAGCCCCTTTAACCTCCTGGTTCGCACAGGTTGCCAATTTGGCAGAGGATGAAAGGGAAGAGGGAGAACCAATGAGAGAGTAGCTGTTAGGCATTTGGACGGGCACATATCACTGTAATTTCCCGGCAGGAAGAAGAATTAACCAAAGTCTCAGCCACCCACCGGGAATCAGTATAGATCCTGAACCAAAATTTTGGACTTGCGGTCAGCTCACCAAAAACGAGTTGAAAAATGGAGCTCAGGGGCACAGCAATTCACAAACTGGCCGAGTAATAAAGGACAACTATCGTCCAAAAATCTGTTGAGGGAAGGCAACGAGGCGGACTTGAAAGCGAGGCAGAATAGCAGGAAACAGATTTCCAGAGGTACGTTGGAATCGCCTTTAAAGCACAGGAAGAGGGGCACAACTTCGACAATGATGCACTTGGCACAAAAGGGCGTATGCGTTTTCTCCTGAATATATTCAGGAGAAAACGCATACACCCTTTTTGCCCAAGCAAGCAAGCGGGCAATGCAAATCTGCACTACAAAGAAGTATCACTTCCCACCGGTCAAAAGGGACATCCACAAAATGTGTAAAAACCAGAAAGGCAAGACAGGCCCTGGAGAACAGGGAGCCTTGTTATGCTGATGGGCGGGATGTAAATTGCCAACTGCCTCTCTGGAGGAGTGCATTGTGTTCCCTAAAACAAGTAAACAACAGAGCTACAGAGCCAAGGGCACTTCCAGTCTAGGGAATATACCTGGGAAAAACTGAAAATCAATAAGACAGAGCCACCCCAAAATTTAGGGCTGCACTGCTTACAAGGACCTCAACTTGGGTACACCTTAAATATCCCAGTAAATATAAAATTGGTTCAAAAAATTGTGGTACTTACGTACGATGGAATACCCCTCAGCCATGAAATCAATGTCATAAGACCAGTAGCAGCAAAATGGGTGGATTCAGGTACGATGATTCTAAGTGAAATAAGTCACAGAGAAAAAGAAACTTATCATAAGATATCACTTATGAAGATCCTGTAAACATGGCTACACTTGAACTGAGTTAGGAAAGAGAAGAGTGTCTCACATTTAGAAAACACTCTTATGCCTGCTTAAGGGGGAAGGAGAGGTGGGGTGATGCATAAAACCAGAGTTTGATATAAGCACAGGTACCGTTCCAAAAACCAACTATGGAATAGACAAGACCTACACCTTCCTCAGTGAAAGGGACTCAAAACCCCATATTTCCCGCAGAGGAATATATCTGACTAGTAAGAATCTTAAAACCTATGTATTGATATGTCTCCGTAAGGGAATCAAGTGTGTCTAGACTGGCATAAACATGGCAGCGAGAATCAGCTCAAACCCACTATAAAAAGGAATTTCAAAAACAAAACAAAAAAACTGGGAAATTCTTTACAATTCCTTCAGGTTCTCTGATGAAACCTGGAATGACCCTATCTACAACGACAGCTGGATGTGACATAAGGCTGGACACTTGGGACTGAGAGGATTGGTGAGATTGGGTGAGCAAATGCAGACCCTTTAAAGCAATAATGCATGGCACCCATTCCATGGGTCCCAATTCTCCAGGTTGAAGGGAATATTACTACAGTTATAACATGTACGGGAAACCAAGAGAACGGACACACTGTGAATACAAAAGGTTTCTAAAACTCAAAGTATAGTCCCTCTCCTGGTGCTCCGGTTAGACTTTCCATCTGCTTTACTATCAACCTCCCAACTTGGAGAGACAGCCCCTTTAACCTCCTGGTTCGCACAGGTTGCCAATTTGGCAGAGGATTAAAGGGAAGAGGGAGAACCAATGAGAGAGTAGCTGTTAGGCATTTGGACGGGCACATATCACTTGAACTTCCCGGCAGGAAGAAGAATTAACCAAAGTCTCAGCCACCCACCGGAATCAGTATAGGTCCTGAACCAAAATTTTGGACTTACGGTCAGCTCACCAAAAACGAGTTGAAAAATGGAGCTCAGGGGCACAGCAATTCACAAACTGGCCGAGTAATAAAGGACAACTATCTTCCAAAAATCTGTTGAGGGAAGGCAACGAGGCGGACTTGAAAGCGAGGCAGAATAGCAGGAAACAGATTTCAAGAGGTACGTTGGAATCGCCTTTAAAGCACAGGAAGAGGGGCACAACTTCGACAATGATGCACTTGGCCAAAAAGCGCGTATGCGTTTTCTCCTGAATATATTCAGGAGAAAACGCATACGCGCTTTTTGGCCAAGCAAGCAAGCGGGCAATGCAAATCTGCACTACAAAGAAGTATCACTTCCCACCGGTCAAAAGGGACATCCACAAAATGTGTACAAACCAGAAAGGCAAGACAGGCCCTGGAGAACAGGGAGTCTTGTTATGCTGATGGGCGGGATGTAAATTGCCAACTGCCTCTCTGGAGGAGGGCATTGTGTTCCCTAAAACAAGTAAACAACAGAGCTACAGAGCCAAGGGCACTTCCAGTCTAGGAAATATACCTTGGGAAAACTGAAAATCAATAAGACAGAGCCACCCCAAAATTTAGGGCTGCACTGCTTACAAGGACCTCAACTTGGGTACACCTTAAATATCCCAGGAAATATAAAAATGGTTCAAAAAATTGTGGTACTAACGTACGATGGAATATCCCTCAGCCATGAAATCAATGTCATAAGACCAGTAGCAGCAAAATGGGTGGATTCAGGTACGATGATTCTAAGTGAAATAAGTCACACAGAAAAAGAAACTTATCATAAGATATCACTTATGAAGATCCTGTAAACATGGCTACACTTGAACTGAGTTAGGAAAGAGAACAGTGTCTCACATTTAGAAAACACTCTTATGCCTGCTTAAGGGGGAAGGAGAGGTGGGGTGATGCATAAAACCAGAGTTTGATATAAGCACAGGTACCGTTCCATAAATCAACTATGGAATAGACAAGACCTACACCTTCCTCAGTGAAAGGGACTCAAAACCCCATATTTCCCGCAGAGGAATATATCTGACTAGTAAGAATCTTAAAACCTATGTATTGATATGTCTCCGTAAGGGAATCAACTGTGTCTAGACTGGCATTAACATGGCAGCGAGAATCAGCTCAAACCCACTATAAAAAGGAATTTCAAAAACAAAACAAAAAAACTGGGAAATTCTTTACAATTCCTTCAGGGTCTCTGATGAAACCTGGAATGACCCTATCTACAACGACAGCTGGATGTGGCATAAGGAGGGACACTTGGGACTGAGATGATTGCTGAGATTGGGTGAGCAAATTCAGACCCTTTAAAGCACAAATGCCTGGCACCCATTCCATGGGTCCCAACTCTCCAGGTTGAAGGGAATATTACTACAGCTATAACATGTACGGGAAACCTAGAGAACGGACACACTGTGAATACGAAAGGTTTCTAAACCTGAACGAATAGTCCCTCTCCTGGTTCTCCAGTTTGACTTTCCATCTGCTTTACTATCAACCTCCCAACTTGGAGAGACAGCCCCTTTAACCTCCTGGTTCGCACAGGTTGCCAATTGGGCAGAGGATGAAAGGGAAGAGGGAGAACCAGTGAGAGAGTAGCTGTTAGGCATTTGGACGGGCACATATCACTCTAATTTCCCGGCAGGAAGAAGTATTAACCAAAGTCTCAGCCCCCCTCCGGGAACCAGCATAGGTCCTGAACCAAAATTTTGGACTTGCGGTCAGCTCACCAAAAACGAGTTGAAAAATGGTGCTCAGAGTCACAGCAATTCACAAACTGAACGAATAATAAAGGACAACTATCGTCCAAAAATCTGTTGAGGGAAGGCAACGAGGCGCACTTGAAAGCGAGGCAGAATAGCAGGAAACAGATTTCAAGAGGTACGTTGGAATCGCCTTTAAAGCACAGGAAGAGGGGCACAACTTCGACAATGATGCACTTGGCCAAAAAGGGCGTATGTGTTTTCTCCTGAATATATTCAGGAGAAAACGCATACGCCCTTTTTGGTCAAGCAAGCAAGCGGGCAATGCAAATCTGCACTACAAAGAAGTATCACTTCCCACCGGTCAAAAGGGACATCCACAAAATGTGTAAAAACCAGAAAGGCAAGACAGGCCCTGGAGAACAGTGAGCCTTGTTATGCTGATAGGCGTGATGTAAATTGCCAACTGCCTCTCTGGAGGAGTACATTGTGTTCCCTAAAACAAGTAAAGAAGAGAGCTACAGAGCCAAGGGCACTTCCAGTCTAGGGAATATACCTTGGGAAAACTGAAAATCAATAAGACAGAGCCACCCCAAAATTTAGGGCTGCACTGCTTACAAGGACCTCAACTTGGGTACACCTTAAATATCCCAGGAAATATATAAATGGTTCTAAAAATTGTGGTACTTAAGTACGATGGAATATCCCTCAGCCATGAAATCAATGTCATAAGACCAGTAGCAGCAAAATGGGTGGATTCAGGTACGATGATTCTAAGTGAAATAAGTCACAGAGAAAAAGAAACTTATCATAAGACATCACTTATGAAGATCCTGTAAACATGGCTACACTTGAACTGAGTTAGGAAAGAGAACAGTGTCTCACATTTAGAAAACACTCTTATGCCTGCTTAAGGGGGAAGGAGAGGTGGGGTGATGCATAAAACCAGAGTTTGATATAAGCACAGGTACCGTTCCATAAATCAACTATGGGATAGAAAAGACCTACACCTTCCTCAGTGAAAGGGACTCAAAACACCATATTTCCCGCAGAGGAATATATCTGACTTGTAATAATCTTAAAACCTATGTATTGATATGTCTCCGTAAGGGAATCAAGTGTCTCAAGACTGGCATTAACATGGCAGTGAGAATCAGCTCAAACCCAGTATAAAAAGGAATTTCAAAAACAAAACAAAAAAACTGGGAAATTCTTTACAATTCCTTCAGGGTCTCTGATGAAACCTGGAATGACCCTATCTACAACGACAGCTGGATGTGGCATAAGGAGGGACACTTGGGACTGAGATGATTTGTGAGATTGGGTGAGCAAATGCAGACCCTTAAAAGCACAAATGCCTGGCACCCTTTCCATGGGTCAAACTCTCCAGGTTGAAGGGAATATTACTACAGCTATAACATGTACTGGAAACCTAGAGAACGGACACACTGTGAATACGAAAGGTTTCTAAAACTCAACGAATAGTCCCTCTCCTGGTGCTCCGGTTTGACTTTCCATCTGCTTTACTATCAACCTCCCAACTTGGAGAGACAGCCCCTTTAACCTCCTGGTTCGCCCAGGTTGCCAATTTGGCAGAGGATGAAAGGGAAGAGGGAGAACCATTGAGAGAGTAGCTGTTAGGCATTTGGAAGGGTACATATCACTATAACTTCCCGGCAGGAAGAAGAATTAACCAAAGTCTCAGCCACCCACCAGGAACCAGCATAGGTCCTGAACCAAAATTTTGGACTTGCGGTCAGCTCACAAAAAACGAGTTGAAAAATGGAGCTCAGGGGCACAGCAATTCACAAACTGGCTGAGTAATAAACGACAACTATCGTCCAAAAATCTGTTGAGGGAAGGCAACGAGGAGGAATTGAAAGCGAGGCAGAATAGCAGGAAACAGATTTCAAGAGGTACGTAGGAATCGCCTTTAAAGCACAGGAAGAGGGGCACAACTTCGACAATGATGCACTTGGCCATAAAGGGCGTATGTGTTTTCTCCTGAATATATTCAGGAGAAAACGCATACGCCCTTTTTGGCTAAGCAAGCAAGCAGGGAATTCAAATCTGCACTACAAAGATGTATCACTTCCCACCGGTCAAAAGGGACATCCACAAAATGTGTAAAAACCAGAAAGGCAAGACAGGCCCTGGAGAACAGGCAGCCTTGTTATGCTGATGGGCGGGATGTAAATTGCCAGCTGACTCTCTGGAGGAGTGCATTGTGTTCCCTAAAACAAGTAAACAACAGAGCTACAGAGCCAATGGCACTTCCAGTCTAGGGAATATACCTTGGGAAAACTGGAAATCAATAAGACAGAGCCACCCCAAAATTTAGGGCTGCACTGCTTACAAGGACCTCAACTTGTGTACAACTTAAATATCCCAGGAAATATAAAAACGGTTCAAAAAATTGTGGTACTTACGTACGATGGAATATCCCTCAGCCATGAAGTCAATGTCATAAGACCAGTAGCAGCAAAATGGGTGGATTCAGGTACGATGATTCTAAGTGAAATAAGTCACACAGAAAAAGAAACTTATCATAAGATATCACTTATGAAGTTCCTGTAAACATGGCTACACTTGAACTGAGTTAGGAAAGAGAACAGAGTCTCACATTTAGAAAACACTCTTATGCCTGCTTAAGGGGGAAGGAGAGGTGGGGTGATGCATAAAACCAGAGTTTGATATAAGCACAGGTACCGTTCCAAAAACCAACTATGGAATAGTCAAGACCTACACCTTCCTCAGTGAAAGGGACTCAAAACCCCATATTTCCCGCAGAGGAATATATCTGGCTAGTAAGAATCTTAAAACCTATGTATTGATATGTCTCCGTAAGGGAATCAAGTGTGTCTAGACTGGCATAAACATGGCAGCGAGAATCAGCTCAAACCCACTATAAAAACGAATTTCAAAAACAAACAAAAAAACTGGGAAATTCTTTACAATTCCTTCAGGGTCTCTGATGAAACCTGGAATGGCCCTATCTACAATACACCTGGATGTGGCATAAGGCTGGACACTTGGGACTGAGAGGATTGGTGAGATTGGGTGAGCAAATGCAGACCCTTTAAAGCACAAATGCCTGGCACCCATTCCATGGGTCCCAACTCTCCAGGTTGAAGGGAATATTACTACAGCTATAACATGTATGGGAAACCTAGAGAACAGACACACTGTGAATACTAAAGGTTTCTAAAACTCAACGAATAGTCCCTCTCCTGGTGCTCTGGTTTTACTTTCCATCTGCTTTACTATCAATCTCCCAACTTGGAGAGACAGCCCCTTTAACCTCCTGGTTCGCACAGGTTTTCAATTTGGCAGTTGATGAAAGGGAAGAGGGAGAACCAATGAGAGAGTAGCTGTAAGGCATTTGGACGGGCACATATCTCTCTAACTTCCCGGCAGGAAGAAGAAGTAACCAAAGTCTCAGCCCCCCACCTGGAACCAGCATAGTTCCTGAACCAAAATTTTGGACTTGCGGTAAGCTCACAAAAAACGAGTTGAAAAATGGAGCTCAGGGGCACAGCAATTCACAAACTGGCAGAGTAATAAAGGACAACTATCGTCCAAAAATCTGTGAATGCTAGGCAACGAGGCGGACTTGAAAGCGAGGCAGAATAGCAGGAAACAGATTTCAAGAGGTACGTTGGAATCGCCTGTAAAGCAGAGGAAGAGAGGCACAACTTCGAAAATGATGCACTTGGCCAAAAAAGGCGTATGCGTTTTCCTCTGAATATATTCAGGAGAAAACGCATATGCCTTTTTTGGCCAAGCAAGCAAGCAGGCAATTCAAATCTGCACTACAAAGAAGTATCACTTCCCACCAGCCAAAAGGGACTTCCAGAAAATATGTAAAAACCAGAAAGGAAAGAGAGGCCCTGTAGAACAGGGAGCCTTGATATGCTGATGGGCGGGATGTAAATTGCCAACTGCCTCTCTGGAGGAGTGCATTGTTTTCGCTAAAAGAAGTAAACAACAGAGCTACAGAGCCAAGGGCACTTCCAGTCTAGGGAATATACCTTGGGAAAACTGAAACTCAAAAAGACACAGCCAGCCCAAAATTTAGGGCTGCACTGCTTAGAGACACCTCAACTTGGGTACAACATAAATATCCAAGGAAATATAAAAACGGTTCAAAAAATTGTGGTACTTACGTAAGATGGAGTATCCCTCAGCCATTAAATCAATGTCATAAGACCAGTAGTAGCAAAATGAGTGGATTCAGGTACAATGATTCTAAGTGAAATTAGTCACACAGAAAAAGAATCTTATCATAAGATATCACTCATGAAGATCCTGTAAACATGGCTACACTTGAACTGAGTTAGGAAAGAGAACAGAGTCTCACATTTAGAAAACACTCTTATGCCTGTTTAAGGGGGAAGCAGAGGTGGGGTGATGCATAAAACCAGAGTTTGATAAAAGCACAGGAACCGTTCCAAAAACAAACTATGGAATAGACAAGACCTACACCTTCCTCAGTGAAAGTTACTCAAAACCACATATTTCCCGCAGAGGAATATATCTGACTAGTAAAAATCTTAAAACCTATGTATTGATATGTCACTAAGGGAATCAAGTGTGTCTAGACTGGCATAAACATGTCACCGAGAATCAGCTCAAACCCACTATAAAAGGAATTTCAAAAACAAAACAAAATAAACAGGAAAATTCTTTACAATTCCTTCAGGGTCTCTGATGAAACCTGGAATGACCCTTTCTACAATGACAGCTGGATGTGGCATAAGGCTGGACACTTGGGACTGAGAAGATTGGTGAGATGGCGTGAGCAAATGCAGACCCTTAAAAGCAATAATGCATGGCACCCATTCCATGGGTCCCAACTCTCCAGGTTGAAGGGAATATTAGTATAGCTATAATATGTATGGGAAACGTAGAGAATGGAAACACTATGAATATGAAAGATTTCTAAAACTCAACAAATAGTCCCTCTCATGGTGCTCTGGTTTGATTTTCCACTGCTTTAGTGTCAATCTCTCAACTTGGAGAGACAGCCCCTTTAACCTCCTGGTTCGCACAGGTTGCCAATTTGGCAGAGGATGAAAGGGAAGAGGGAGAACCAATGAGAGAGTAGCTCTTAGGCATTTGGACGGGCACATGTCACTCTAATTTTCCGGCAGGAAGAAGAATTAACCATAGCCTCAGCCACCAACCAGGAACCAGTATAGGTCCTGAACAAAAGATTTGGACTTGCGGTCAGCTCACAAAAAACGAGTTTAATAATAGAGCTCAGGGGCACAGCAGTTCACGAACTGGCAGAGTAATAAAAGGCAACTATCATCCAAAAATCTGTTGAGGGAAGGCAACGAGTCGGACTTGAAAGCCAGGCAAAATAGCAGGAAACAGATTTCGAGAGGTACGTTGGAATCGCCTTTAAAGCACAGGAAGACGGGCACAACTTCAACAATGGTCCACTTGGCCAAAAAGGGCGTATGCGTTTTCTCCTGAATATATTCAGGAGAAAACACATACGCCCTTTTTGACCAAGAAACCAAGCGGGCAATGCAAATCTGAACTACAAAGAAGTATCACTTCCCACCGGTCAAAAGGGACATCCACAAAATGTGTAAAATTCAGAAAGGCCAGAAAGGCCCTGGAGAACAGAGAGGCTTCTTGTGCTGATGCGAGTGATGTATATTGCCATCTGCCTCTCTGGAGGAGTTCATTGTGTTCCCTAAAACAAGTAAACAACAGAGCTACAGAGCCAAGGGCACTTCCAGTCTAGGGAATATACATTGGGAAAACTGAAAATCAATATGACAGAGCCACCCCAATATTTAGGGCTTCACTGCTTACAAGAACCTCAACTTGGGTACACCATAAATATCCCAGGAAAGATAAAAATGGTTCAAAACATTGTGGTACTTACGTACGATGGAATATCCCTCACCCATACAATCAATGTCACAAGATCAGTAGCAGCAAAATGGGTGGATTCAGGTACGATGATTCTACGTGAAATAAGTCACACAGAAAAAGAAACTTATCATAAGATATCACTTATGAAGATCCTGTAAACATGGCTACACTTGAACTGAGTTACGAAAGAGAACAGTGTCTCACATTTAGAAAACACTCTTATGCCTGCTTAAGGGGGAAGGAGAGGTGGGGTGATGCATAAACCAGAGTTTGATATAAGAACAAGTACCGTTCCAAAAACCAACTATGGAATAGACAAGACCTACACCTTCCTCAGTGAAAGGGAATAAAAACCCCATATTTCCCGCAGAGGAATATATCTGACTAGTAAGAATCTTAAAACCTATGTATTGATATGTCTCTGTAAGGGAATCAACTGTGTCTAGACTGGCATAAACATGGCAGCGAGAATCAGCTCAAACCCACTATAAAAAGGAATTTCAAAAACAAAACAAAAAAACTGGGATATTCTTTACAATTCCTTCAGGGTCTCTGATGAAACCTGGAATGACCCTATCTACAATGACAGCTGGATGTGGCATAAGGTGGGACACTTGGGACTGAGAGGTTTGGTGAGATTGGGTGAGCAAATGCATACCATTTAAAGCATAAATCCCTGGCACCCATTCCATGGGTCCCAACTCTCCAGGTTTAAGGGAATATTACTACAGCTATAACATGTACGGTAAACCTAGAGAACGGACACACTGTGAATACGAAAGGTTTCTAAAACTCAACGAATAGTCCCTCTCCTGGTGCTCTGGTTTGACTTTCCATCTTCTTTACTATCAACCTCCCAACTTGGAGAGACAGACCCTTTAACCTCCTGGTTCGCACAGGTTTCCAATTTGGCAGAGGATGAAAGGGAAGCGGGAGAACCAATGAGAGAGTAGCTGTTAGGCATTTGGATGTGCACATATCACTCTAATTTCCCGGCAGGAAGAAGAATTAACCAACGTCTTAGCCACCCACCGGGAACCAGTATAGGTCCTGAACCAAAATTTTGGTCATGCGGTCAGCTCACCAAAAACGAGTTGAAAAATGGAGCTCAGGGGCACAACAATTCACAAACTGGCCGAGTAATAAAGGACAACTATCGTCCAAAAATCTGTTGAGGGAAGGCAACGAGGCGGACTTGAAAGCGAGGCAGAATAGCAAGAAACAGATTTCAAGAGGTACGTTGGAATCGCCTTTAAAGCACAGGAAGAGGGGCACAACTTCGACAATGATGCACTTGGCCAAAATGGGCGTATGCGTTTTCTCCTGAATATATTCAGGAGAAAACGCATACGCCCTTTTTGGCCAAGCAAGCAAGCGGGCAATGCAAATCTGCACTACAAAGAAGTATCACTTCCCACGGGTCAAAAGGGACATCCACAAAATGTGTAAAAACCAGAAAGGCAAGACAGGCCCTGGAGAACAGGGAGCCTTGTTATGCTGATGGGCGGGATGTAAATTGCCAACTGCCTCTCTGGAGGAGTGCATTGTGTTCCCTAAAACAAGTAAACAACAGAGCTACAGAGCCAAGGGCACTTCCAGTCTAGGGAATATACCTTGGGAAAACTGAAAATCAATAAGACAGAGCCACCCCAAAATATAGGGCTGCACTGCTTACAAGGACCTCAACTTGGGTACACCTTAAATATACCATGAAATATAAAAATGGTTCAAAAAATTGTGGTACTTACGTATGATGGAATATCCCTCAGACATGAAATCAATGTCATAAGTCCAGTAGCAGCAAAATGGGTGGATTCAGGTGCGATGATTCTAAGTGAAATAAGTCACACAGAAAAAGAAACTTATCATAAGATATCACTTATGAAGATCCTGTAAACATGGCTACACTTGAACTGAGTTAGGAAAGAGCACAGAGTCTCACATTTAGAAAACACTCTTATGCCCGCTTAAGGGGGAAGGTGAGGTGGGGTGATGCATAAAACCAGAGTTTGATATAAGCACAGGTACCGTTCCAAAAACCAACTATGGAATAGACAAGACCTACACCTTCCTCAGTGAAAGGGAATCAAAACCCCATATTTCCCACAGAGGAATATATCTGACTAGTAAGAATCTTAAAACCTATGTATTGATATGTCTCCATAAGGGAATCAAGTGTGTCTAGACTGGCATAAACATGGCAGCGAGAATCAGCTCAAACCCACTATAAAAAGAATTTCAAAAACAAAACAAAAAAACTGGGAAATTCTTTACATTTACTTCAGGGTCACTGACGAAACCTGGAATGACCCTATCTACAATGACAGATGGATGAGGCATAATGCTGGACACTTGGGGCTGAGAGGATTGGTGAGATTGGGTGAGCAAATGCAGACCCTTTAAAGCAGAAATGCCTGGCACCCATTCCATGGGACCCAACTCTCCAGGTTTAAGGGAATATTACTACAGCTATAACATGTACGGGAAACCTAGAAAATGGACACAATGTGAATACGAAAGGTTTCTAAAACTCAACGAATAGTCCCTCTCCTGGTGCTCCTGTTTGACTTTCCATCTGCTTTACTATCAACCTCCCAACTTGGAGAGACAGCCCCTTTAACCTACTGGTTCACACAGGTTTCCATTTTGGCAGAGGATGAAAGGGAAGCGGGAGAACCAATGAGAGAGTAGCTGTTAGGCATTTGGACGGTCACATATCACTTTAATTTCCCGGCAGGAAGAAGAATTAACCAAAGTCTTAGCCACCCACCGGGAACCAGCATAGGTCCTGAACCAAATTTTTAAACATGCGGTCAGCTCACCAAAAACGAGTTGAAAAATGGAGCTCAGGGGCACAGCAATTCACAAACTGGCCGAGTAATAAAGGACAACTATCGTCCAAAAATCTGTTGAGGGAAGGCAACGAGGCAGACTTGAAAGCGAGGCAGAATAGCAGGAAACAGATTTCAAGAGGTACGATGGAATCGCCTTTAAAGCACAGGAAGAGGGGCACAACTTCGACAATGATGCACTTGGCCAAAAAGGGCGTATGCGTTTTCTCCTGAATATATTCAAGAGAAAACGCATACGCCCTTTTTGGCCAAGCAAGCAAGTGGGCAATGCAAATCTGCACTACAAAGAAGTATCACTTCCCACCGGTCAAAAGGGACATCCACAAAATGTGTAAAAACCAGAAAGGCAAGACAGGCCCTGGAGAACAGGGAGCCTTGTTATGCTGATGGGCGGGATGTAAATTGCCAACTGCCTCTCTGGAGGAGTGCATTGTGTTCCCTAAAACAAGTAAACAACAGAGCTACAGAGCCAAGGGCACTTCCAGTCTAGGGAATATACCTTTGGAAAACTGAAAATCAAAAAGACACAGCCACCCCAAAATTTAGGGCTGCACTGCTTACAAGACCTCAACTTGGGTACACCTTAAATATCCCAGGAAATATAAAAATGCTTCAAAAAATTGTGGTACTTACGTACGATGGAATATCCCTCAGCCATGAAATCAATGTCATAAGACCAGTAGCAGCAAAATGGGTGGATTCAGGTACGATGATTCTAAGTGAAATAAGTCACAGAGAAAAAGAAACTTATCATAGGATATCACTTATGATGATCCTGTAAACATGGCTACACGTGAACTGAGTTAGGAAAGAGAACAGTGTCTCACATTTAGAAAACACTCTTATGCCTGCTTAAGGGGGAAGGAGAGGTGGGGTGATGCATAAAACCAGAGTTTGATATAAGCACAGGTACCGTTCCAAAAACCAACTATGGAATAGACAAGACCTACACCTTCCTCAGTGAAAGGGACTCAAAACCCCATATTTCCCGCAGAGGAATATATCTGACTAGTAAGAATCTTAAAACCTATGTATTGATATGTCTCCGTAAGGGAATCAAGTGTGTCTAGACTGGCATAAACATGGCAGCGAGAATCAGCTCAAACCCACTATAAAAGTAATTTCAAATACAAAACAAAAAACTGGGAAATTCTTTACAATTCCTTCAGGGTCTCTGATGAAACCTGGAATGACCCTATGTACAATGACAGCTGGATGTGGCATAAGGCTGGACACTTGGGTCTGAGACGATTGGTGAGATTGGGTGAGAAAATTCAGACCCTTTGAGTCACAAATGCCTGGCAGACATTCCATGGGTCCCAACTCTCCAGGTTGAAGGGAATATTACTACAGATATAACATGTAAGGTAAAAATAGAGAATGGACAAACTGTGAATATGAAAGGTTTCTAAAACTCAACGAATAGTCCCTCTCCTGTTGCTCCGGTTTGATTTTCCAACTGCTTTTCTATCAATCTCCCAACTTGGAGAAACAGCCCCTTTAACCTCCTGGTTCGCACAGCTTGCCAATTTGGCAGTGGATGAAAGGGAAGAAGGAGAACCAGTGAGAGAGTAGCTCTAAGGCATTTGGACGGGCACATGTCACTCTAGTTTCCCAGCAGCAAGAAGAATTTACCAAAGTCTCAGCCACCCACCGGGAACCAGTATAGGTCCTGAACCACAATTTTGGACTTGCGGTCAGCTCACAAAAAACGAGTTGAAAAATGGAGCTCAGGGGCACAGCAATTCACAAACTGGCAGAGTAATAAAGACAACTATTGTCCAAAAATCTGTTGAGGGAAGGCAACGAGGTGGACTTGAAAGCTAGGCAGAAGAGCAGGAAACAGATTTCAAGTGGTACATTGGAATTGACTTTAAAGCACAGGATGAGGGGCACAACTTCAACAATGTTGCACTTGAGCAAAAAGGGCATATGCGTTTTCTCCTGAATATATTCAGGAGAAAATGCATACGCCCTTTTTAGCCAAGCAATCAAGCGAGAAATGCAAATCTGCACTACAAAGAAGTATCACTTCCGACTGTTCAAAAGGGACATCCACAAAATGTGTAAAATCCAGAAAGGCAAGACAGGCCCCGGAGAACAGGGAGGCTTGTTTTGCTGATGGGCGGGTTGTAAACTGCCAACTGCATCTCTGGAGGAGTGCATTGTGTTCCCTAAAACAAGAAAACAACAGAGCTACAGAGCCAAGGGCACTTCCAGACTAGGGAATATACCTTGGGAAACCTGAAAATCAATAAGACAGATCCACCCCAAAATTTAGGGGTGCACTGCTTAGAAGAACCTAAACTTGGGTACACCTTAAATATCCCAGGAAATATAAAAATGGTTCAAAAATTTGTGGTACTTCCGTACGATGGAATATCCCTCAGCCATGCAATCAATGGCATAAGACCAGTAGCAGCAAAATGAGTGGATTGAGGTATGATGCTTCTAAGTGAAATAAGTCACACAGAAAAAGAAACTTATATTAAGATATCACTTATGAAGATCCTATAAACATGGCTACACTTGAACTCAGTTAAGAAAGAGAACAGAGTCTCACCTTTGGAAAACAAACTGATGCCTGCTTAAGGGGGAATGAGAGGTGGGGTGATGCATAAAACCAGAGTTTGATATAAGCACAGGTACCGTTCCAAACACAAACTATGGAATAGACAAGACCTACTCCTTCGTCAATGAAAGGGACCCGAGGCATCTGTGAGTAACCGTGAGCTGAGCCCCAGGCCAGCTGCTGTTGAACTTTTCCTACCCTTCCCAGGTAAAACACCTGAATATGTACAAGGGCTTGAAAGCCTAGAGGAAGGGGCGTGGAGCCACACCAGCGACAACACACAGGCCAACTTGGTGCCTGCAGGCCAGCGAGTATGGTCCTGGACCTGGTCGCTCTTCTGGAAGCTTTCCATTGCCCTGCCTGAGATACCCCTCCTGTCCCGGCACCCACTGCTTTTTTCCTTCCTCACCTCTGTCCGGAGAGAATTTCCAGTGGAAGGTATGTGTTCCACATCCTCTTCTTTACAGGTGGAAGCCTGGCAACTCCTGCAGAAAGTCCAGCAGAGACCCACTCACACCGGGCCACCCACAAAGCCATGGCCCCTCACTCCCTCCCACCAGCACATCCCCGAGACTGCTGACGGGGCAGAGAATATGGAGTCAGGCACAGCTTCAGGGGCTATTGCTGCCTGCAGCGCTGTTTATATTGACCTCAACCCAGGCACACCTAGGGAGGGCCGGCCGGCAGGGTCAGGCTACCCAGGTCAGCTAATCTTCAGCCCTCAGGGAATCACATTGTTGAAAATGGACCTCGCTAAGGCAGAATAGAAGCCAAGGAATAAAAGGACACAATGCCATTTGCAGCACGGTAGCTGTGTCTAGAGGTAATCACGTGACTTTTAGTAAGTCAGAAAGTGAAAGACACATATCATATCATATCTCTTATAGGTGTGACCGAAAAATGGATACCAGGGCAGATATTTCCACGGAGAAGGGCAATCAGAGATTCATTCAACAAACGTATGGTTCACCAATGGAAAGGTGTGAGGATTGGTTTCATTATGATATTGGGGTTAACAGACATATACAAACACAGGTGACATATATAATCACCAAAGACCTACAGAATACCAAGAGAAGACTACTCAACATTCTGTCATAAGGTACATGGGAAAAGGATCCCAGGAAGAGCAGACATATGTGTATGTGTAAAAGAACCACATCTTCCACACCTACAACAAGCCAAACATTGTAATCAAATTTGCTGTAATAAAAAATAAAAAATTAAATTAAAAACACGAACAAGAAGTAGTGAGACAAACTTGAGGGGCTTTCTCCTGGCACATTCCATTCTAAATTCCAATCTAGAACACGACTTCCATTGAGGCTCTGTTGCCCCAGTAACCAGATTTGGTAAGGGAGACCTGCTGCCACCTTGTGGCCGTTTCACACAACAGCAGCTTTAATCCCAGCGCTAATGGTCAGTTGATATTCAAAATCATTGCAGGCCTGTAAATGACACCTGCCCTGAAAACAAATCCTGGGTTCATATATCGACCAAAAAATTCAAAGGACGTCCATATTTCAAAACGACAGTTTCAAAAGGCATATTTTACTCACATTAGTGTTCTGCTTCTTTTTCTTTCTTTCTTTTTTTGTTAAAAAAACGGGAATGGCAAAAAGCATCCCTCAGAATGGGCGAAAATATTTTCAAACGAATCAATGGACAAAAGTTTAATCTCCAATATATATAAAGAGCTCATGCAGCTTAATATTAAAAAAACAAACAACCCAATACAAAAATGGGCAGAAGATCTAAAGAGACGTTTCTTCAAAGAAGACACAGAGATGGCCAAGACGCACATGAAAAGCTGCTCAACATCACTAATTATTAGAGAAATGCAAATCAAATCTACAATGAGGTATCACCTCACACCTGTTACAATTGGCATCATCAGAAAATCTACAAACAACGAATTCTGGGGAGGGTGTGGACAAAAGGATCCCTCTTCCACTAGTGGTGGAAATGTAAATTGATACAGTCACGATGGAGAACAGTATGGAGTTTCCTTAAAAAAACTAGAAATAGAATTACCATATGATCCAGCAATCCCACTTCTGGGCATATACCCAGATAAAACCATAAATCAAAAAGGCACATTCACCACAATGCTCATTTCAGCACTATTTACGATAGCCAGGTAATGGAAGCAACCTAAATACCCACAGACAGACGAATGGATAAAGATGTGGTACATATATAAAATGGAATATTACTCAACCATAAGAAGGAATGAAACTGGGTCATTTGTAGAGACGTCGATGGATCTAGAGACTGTCATACAGAATGAAGTAAGTCAGAAAGAGACAAACAAATATTGTATATTAATGCATATATGTGGAACCTAGAAAAATGGTACAGATGAACTGGTTTGCAGGGAAGAAATAGAGACACAGAGGTAGAGAACCCACGTATGGACACCAAGTGTGGGAAGCCACGGGGAGGTGGTGTTGGGGTGAGTTGGGAGATTGGGATTGACCTGTATACATGTATATGCATAAAATACATAACTAATAATAACCTGCTGTATAAAAAATAAATAAAATTAAATTTCAAAATTTTAAACAATAAAATTTAAAAATAAAACAGAAAAAAGTTCTTCCCTTCACACAGATGTATTTATATGAATGAATTATTTCCATGCTTATATCTATAAATACATAAAAGAGGAATAAAATCTAACTTGAACCAAAAAAGAAAAAAAAAAAACCTGAACCCACGAGTTAGACAGAGGAAAACACAATCAGGGCACTTGCTCCATCGGTAAACAATTCTGAAATTGGTCAGAGGTGGGGAATCATCTCCCATAGAGCCAGCAGCCCACTCCTACGCAAGGAGCGTCCTCATTGCAAAGCGGGGGGCCATGCCGAGGCATCTGTGAGTAACCGTGAGCTGAGCCCCAGGCCAGCTGCTGTTGAACTTTTCCCACCCTTCCCAGGTAAAACACCTGAATATGTACAAGGGCTTGAAAGCCTAGAGGAAGGGCCGTGGAGCCACACCAGCGACAGCACGCAGGCCAACTTGGTGCCTGCAGGCCAGTCAGGATGGTCCTGGCCCTGGGCGCTCTTCTGGAAGCTTTCCATTGCCCTGCCTGAGATACCCCTCCTGTCCCGGCCCCCACTGCTTTTTTCCTTCCTCACCTCTGTCCGGAGAGAAATTCCAGCGGAAGGTATGGGTGACACATCCTCTTCATTACAGGTGGAAGCGTGGCAACTCCTGCAGAAAGTCCAGCAGAGACCCACTCACACCGGGCCACCCACAAAGCCGTGGCCCCTCAATCCCTCCCACCAGCACAGCCCCGACACTGCTGACGGGGCAGAGAATATGGAGTCAGGCACAGCTTCAGGGGCTATTGCTGCCTGCAGCGCTGTTTATATTGACCTCAACCCAGGCACACCTGGGGAGGGCCGGCCGGCAGGGTCAGGCTACCCAGGTCAGCTAATCCTCAGCCCTCAGGGAATCACATTGTTGAAAATGGACCTCGCTAAGGCAGAATAGAAGCCAAGGAATAAAAGGACACAATGCCATTTGTAGCACCGTAGGTGTGTCTAGAGGTAAGCATGTGAGTTGTTGTAAGTCAGAAAGTGAAAGACACATATCATATCATATCTCTTATAGGTGTGACCAAAAAATGGATACCAGGGCAGATATTTCCAAGGAGAAGGGCAATCACAGATTCATTCAACAAACTTATGGTTCACCAATGGAAAGGTGTGAGGATTGGTTTCATTATGATATTGGGGTTAACAGACATATACAAACACAGGTGACATATAAAATCACCAAAGACCTACAGAATACCAAGAGAAGACTACTCAACATTCTGTCATAAGGTACATGGGAAAAGGATCCCAGGAAGAACAGACATATGTGTATGTGTAAAAGAACCACATCTTCCACACCTACAACAAGCCAAACATTGTAATCAAATTTGCTGTAATAAAAAATAAAAAATTAAATTAAAAACACGAACAAGAAGTAGTGAGACAAACTTGAGGGGCTTTCTCCTGGCACATTCCATTCTAAATTCCAATCTAGAACACGACTTCCATTGAGGCTCCGTTGCCCCAGTAACCAGATTTGGTAAGGGAGACCTGCTGCCACCTTGTGGCCGTTTCACACAACAGCAGCTTTAATCCCAGCGCTAATGGTCAGTTGATATTCAAAATCATTGCAGGCCTGTAAATGACACCTGCCCTGAAAACAAATCCTGGGTTCATATATCGACCAAAAAATTCAAAGGACGTCCATATTTCAAAACGACAGTTTCAAAAGGCATATTTTACACACATTAGTGTTCTGCTTCTTTTCCTTTCTTTCTTTTTTTGTTAAAAAAACGGGAATGGCAAAAAGCATCCCTCAGAATGGGCGAAAATATTTGCAAACGAATCAATGGACAAAAGTTTAATCTCCAATATATATAAAGAGCACATGCAGCTTAATATTAAAAAAACAAACAACCCAATACAAAAATGGGCAGAAGATCTAAAGAGACGTTTCTTCAAAGAAGACACAGAGATGGCCAAGACGCCCATGTAAAGCTGCTCAATATCACTAATTATTAGAGAAATGCAAATCAAAACTACAATGAGGTATGACCTCACACCTGTTACAATTGGCATCATCAGAAAATCTACAAACAACGAATTCTGGGGAGGGTGTGGACAAAAGGATCCCTCTTCCACTAGTGGTGGAAATGTAAATTGATACAGTCACGATGGAGAACAGTATGGAGTTTCCTTAAAAAAACTAGAAATAGAATTACCATATGATCCAGCAATCCCACTTCTGGGCATATACCCAGATAAAACCATAAATCAAAAAGGCACATTCAGCACAATGCTCATTTCAGCACTATTTACGATAGCCAGGTAATGGAAGCAACCTAAATACCCACAGACAGACGAATGGATAAAGATGTGGTACATATATAAAATGGAATATTACTCAACCATAAGAAGGAATGAAACTGGGTCATTTGTAGAGACGTCGATGGATCTAGAGACTGTCATACAGAATGAAGTAAGTCAGAAAGAGACAAACAAATATTGTATATTAATGCATATATGTGGAACCTAGAAAAATGGTACAGATGAACTGGTTTGCAGGGAAGAAATAGAGACACAGAGGTAGAGAACCCACGTATGGACACCAAGTGTGGGAAGCCACGGGGAGGTGGTGTTGGGGTGAGTTGGGAGATTGGGATTGACCTGTATACATGTATATGCATAAAATACATAACTAATAATAACCTGCTGTATAAAAAATAAATAAAATTAAATTTCAAAATTTTAAACAATAAAATTTAAAAATAAAACAGAAAAAAGTTCTTCCCTTCACACAGATGTATTTATATGAATGAATTATTCCCATGCTTATATCTATAAATACATAAAAGAGGAATAAAATCTAACTTGAACCAAAAAAGAAAAAAAAAAAACCTGAACCCACGAGTTAGACAGAGGAAAACACAATCAGGGCACTTGCTCCATCGGTAAACAATTCTGAAATTGGTCAGAGGTGGGGAATCATCTCCCACAGAGCCAGCAGCCCACTCCTACGCAAGGAGCGTCCTCATTGCAAAGCGGGGGGCCATGCCGAGGCATCTGTGAGTAACCGTGAGCTGAGCCCCAGGCCAGCTGCTGTTGAACTTTTCCCACCCTTCCCAGGTAAAACACCTGAATATGTACAAGGGCTTGAAAGCCTAGAGGAAGGGCCGTGGAGCCACACCAGCGACAGCACGCAGGCCAACTTGGTGCCTGCAGGCCAGTCAGGATGGTCCTGGCCCTGGGCGCTCTTCTGGAAGCTTTCCATTGCCCTGCCTGAGATACCCCTCCTGTCCCGGCCCCCACTGCTTTTTTCCTTCCTCACCTCTGTCCGGAGAGAAATTCCAGCGGAAGGTATGGGTGACACATCCTCTTCATTACAGGTGGAAGCCTGGCAACTCCTGCAGAAAGTCCAGCAGAGACCCACTCACACCGGGCCACCCACAAAGCCGTGGCCCCTCACTCCCTCCCACCAGCACAGCCCCGACACTGCTGACCGGGCAGAGAATATGGAGTCAGGCACAGCTTCAGGGGCTATTGCTGCCTGCAGCGCTGTTTATATTGACCTCAACCCAGGCACACCTGGGGAGGGCCGGCCGGCAGGGTCAGGCTACCCAGGTCAGCTAATCCTCAGCCCTCAGGGAATCACATTGTTGAAAATGGACCTCGCTAAGGCAGAATAGAAGCCAAGGAATAAAAGGACACAATGCCATTTGTAGCACCGTAGGTGTGTCTAGAGGTAAGCACGTGAGTTGTTGTAAGTCAGAAAGTGAAAGACACATATCATATCATATCTCTTATAGGTGTGACCGAAAAATGGATACCAGGGCAGATATTTCCACGGAGAAGGTCAATCACAGATTCATTCAACAAACTTATGGTTCACCAATGGAAAGGTGTGAGGATTGGTTTCATTATGATATTGGGGTTAACAGACATATACAAACACAGGTGACATATATAATCACCAAAGACCTACAGAATACCAAGAGAAGACTACTCAACATTCTGTCATAAGGTACATGGGAAAAGGATCCCAGGAAGAACAGACATATGTGTATGTGTAAAAGAACCACATCTTCCACACCTACAACAAGCCAAACATTGTAATCAAATTTGCTGTAATAAAAAATAAAAAATTAAATTAAAAACACGAACAAGAAGTAGTGAGACAAACTTGAGGGGCTTTCTCCTGGCACATTCCATTCTAAATTCCAATCTAGAACACGACTTCCATTGAGGCTCTGTTGCCCCAGTAACCAGATTTGGTAAGGGAGACCTGCTGCCACCTTGTGGCCGTTTCACACAACAGCAGCTTTAATCCCAGCGCTAATGGTCAGTTGATATTCAAAATCATTGCAGGCCTGTAAATGACACCTGCCCTGAAAACAAATCCTGGGTTCATATATCGACCAAAAAATTCAAAGGACGTCCATATTTCAAAACGACAGTTTCAAAAGGCATATTTTACACACATTAGTGTTCTGCTTCTTTTCCTTTCTTTCTTTTTTTGTTAAAAAAACGGGAATGGCAAAAAGCATCCCTCAGAATGGGCGAAAATATTTGCAAACGAATCAATGGACAAAAGTTTAATCTCCAATATATATAAAGAGCACATGCAGCTTAATATTAAAAAAACAAACAACCCAATACAAAAATGGGCAGAAGATCTAAAGAGACGTTTCTTCAAAGAAGACACAGAGATGGCCAAGACGCCCATGAAAAGCTGCTCAATATCACTAATTATTAGAGAAATACAAATCAAAACTACAATGAGGTATGACCTCACACCTGTTACAATTGGCATCATCAGAAAATCTACAAACAACGAATTCTGGGGAGGGTGTGGACAAAAGGATCCCTCTTCCACTAGTGGTGGAAATGTAAATTGATACAGTCACGATGGAGAACAGTATGGAGTTTCCTTAAAAAAACTAGAAATAGAATTACCATATGATCCAGCAATCCCACTTCTGGGCATATACCCAGAGAAAACCAAAAATCAAAAAGGCACATTCAGCACAATGCTCATTTCAGCACTATTTACGATAGCCAGGTAATGGAAGCAACCTAAATACCCACAGACAGACGAATGGATAAAGATGTGGTACATATATAAAATGGAATATTACTCAGCCATAAGAAGGAATGAAACGGGGTCATTTGTTAGAGACGTCGATGGATCTAGAGACTGTCATACAGAATGAAGTAAGTCAGAAAGAGACAAACAAATATTGTATATTAATGCATATATGTGGAACCTAGAAAAATGGTACAGATGAACTGGTTTGCAGGGAAGAAATAGAGACACAGAGGTAGAGAACCCACGTATGGACACCAAGTGTGGGAAGCCACGGGGAGGTGGTGTTGGGGTGAGTTGGGAGATTGGGATTGACCTGTATACATGTATATGCATAAAATACATAACTAATAATAACCTGCTGTATAAAAAATAAATAAAATTAAATTTCAAAATTTTAAACAATAAAATTTAAAAATAAAACAGAAAAAAGTTCTTCCCTTCACACAGATGTATTTATATGAATGAATTATTCCCATGCTTATATCTATAAATACATAAAAGAGGAATAAAATCTAACTTGAACCAAAAAAGAAAAAAAAAACCTGAACCCACGAGTTAGACAGAGGAAAACACAATCAGGGCACTTGCTCCATCGGTAAACACTTCTGAAATTCTTCAGAGGTGGGGAATCATCTCCCATACAGCCAGCAGCCCACTCCTACGCAAGGAGCGTCCTCATTGCAAAGCGGGGGGCCATGCCGAGGCATCTGTGAGTAACCGTGAGCTGAGCCCCAGGCCAGCTGCTGTTGAACTTTTCCCACCCTTCCCAGGTAAAACACCTGAATATGTACAAGGGCTTGAAAGCCTAGAGGAAGGGCCGTGGAGCCACACCAGCGACAGCACGCAGGCCAACTTGGTGCCTGCAGGCCAGTCAGGATGGTCCTGGCCCTGGGCGCTCTTCTGGAAGCTTTCCATTGCCCTGCCTGAGATACCCCTCCTGTCCCGGCCCCCACTGCTTTTTTCCTTCCTCACCTCTGTCTGGAGAGAAATTCCAGCGGAAGGTATGGGTGACACATCCTCTTCATTACAGGTGGAAGCCTGGCAACTCCTGCAGAAAGTCCAGCAGAGACCCACTCACACCAGGCCACCCACAAAGCCGTGGCCCCTCACTCCCTCCCACCAGCACAGCCCCGACACTGCTGACGGGGCAGAGAATATGGAGTCAGGCACAGCTTCAGGGGCTATTGCTGCCTGCAGCGCTGTTTATATTGACCTCAACCCAGGCACACCTGGGGATGGCCGGCCGGCAGGGTCAGGCTACCCAGGTCAACTAATCCTCAGCCCTCAGGGAATCACATTGTTGAAAATGGACCTCGCTAAGGCAGAATAGAAGCCAAGGAATAAAAGGACACAATGCCATTTGTAGCACCGTAGGTGTGTCTAGAGGTAAGCACGTGAGTTGTTGTAAGTCAGAAAGTGAAAGACACATATCATATCATATCTCTTATAGGTGTGACCGAAAAATGGATACCAGGGCAGATATTTCCACGGAGAAGGGCAATCACAGATTCATTCAACAAACTTATGGCTCACCAATGGAAAGGTGTGAGGATTGGTTTCATTATGATATTGGGGTTAACAGACATATACAAACACAGGTGACATATATAATCACCAAAGACCTACAGAATACCAAGAGAAGACTACTCAACATTCTGTCATAAGGTACATGGGAAAAGGATCCCAGGAAGAGCAGACATATGTGTATGTGTAAAAGAACCACATCTTCCACACCTACAACAAGCCAAACATTGTAATCAAATTTGCTGTAATAAAAAATAAAAAATTAAATTAAAAACACGAACAAGAAGTAGTGAGACAAACTTGAGGGGCTTTCTCCTGGCACATTCCATTCTAAATTCCAATCTAGAACACGACTTCCATTGAGGCTCTGTTGCCCCAGTAACCAGATTTGGTAAGGGAGACCTGCTGCCACCTTGTGGCCGTTTCACACAACAGCAGCTTTAATCCCAGCGCTAATGGTCAGTTGATATTCAAAATCATTGCAGGCCTGTAAATGACACCTGCCCTGAAAACAAATCCTGGGTTCATATATCGACCAAAAAATTCAAAGGACGTCCATATTTCAAAACGACAGTTTCAAAAGGCATATTTTACTCACATTAGTGTTCTGCTTCTTTTTCTTTCTTTCTTTTTTTGTTAAAAAAACGGGAATGGCAAAAAGCATCCCTCAGAATGGGCGAAAATATTTTCAAACGAATCAATGGACAAAAGTTTAATCTCCAATATATATAAAGAGCACATGCAGCTTAATATTAAAAAAACAAACAACCCAATACAAAAATGGGCAGAAGATCTAAAGAGACGTTTCTTCAAAGAAGACACAGAGATGGCCAAGACGCCCATGAAAAGCTGCTCAATATCACTAATTATTAGAGAAATGCAAATCAAAACTACAATGAGGTATGACCTCACACCTGTTACAATTGGCATCATCAGAAAATCTACAAACAACGAATTCTGGGGAGGGTGTGGACAAAAGGATCCCTCTTCCACTAGTGGTGGAAATGTAAATTGATACAGTCACGATGGAGAACAGTATGGAGTTTCCTTAAAAAAACTAGAAATAGAATTACCATATGATCCAGCAATCCCACTTCTGGGCATATACCCAGATAAAACCATAAATCAAAAAGGCACATTCAGCACAATGCTCATTTCAGCACTATTTACGATAGCCAGGTAATGGAAGCAACCTAAATACCCACAGACAGACGAATGGATAAAGATGTGGTACATATATAAAATGGAATATTACTCAACCATAAGAAGGAATGAAACTGGGTCATTTGTAGAGACGTCGATGGATCTAGAGACTGTCATACAGAATGAAGTAAGTCAGAAAGAGACAAACAAATATTGTATATTAATGCATATATGTGGAACCTAGAAAAATGGTACAGATGAACTGGTTTGCAGGGAAGAAATAGAGACACAGAGGTAGAGAACCCACGTATGGACACCAAGTGTGGGAAGCCACGGGGAGGTGGTGTTGGGGTGAGTTGGGAGATTGGGATTGACCTGTATACATGTATATGCATAAAATACATAACTAATAATAACCTGCTGTATAAAAAATAAATAAAATTAAATTTCAAAATTTTAAACAATAAAATTTAAAAATAAAACAGAAAAAAGTTCTTCCCTTCACACAGATGTATTTATATGAATGAATTATTCCCATGCTTATATCTATAAATACATAAAAGAGGAATAAAATCTAACTTGAACCAAAAAAGAAAAAAAAAAACCTGAACCCACGAGTTAGACAGAGGAAAACACAATCAGGGCACTTGCTCCATCGGTAAACAATTCTGAAATTGGTCAGAGGTGGGGAATCATCTCCCATAGAGCCAGCAGCCCTCTCCTACGCAAGGAGCGTCCTCATTGCAAAGCGGGGGGCCATGCCGAGGCATCTGTGAGTAACCGTGAGCTGAGCCCCAGGCCAGCTGCTGTTGAACTTTTCCCACCCTTCCCAGGTAAAACACCTGAATATGTACAAGGGCTTGAAAGCCTAGAGGAAGGGCCGTGGAGCCACACCAGCGACAGCACGCAGGCCAACTTGGTGCCTGCAGGCCAGTCAGGATGGTCCTGGCCCTGGGCGCTCTTCTGGAAGCTTTCCATTGCCCTGCCTGAGATACCCCTCCTGTCCCGGCCCCCACTGCTTTTTTCCTTCCTCACCTCTGTCCGGAGAGAAATTCCAGCGGAAGGTATGGGTGACACATCCTCTTCATTACAGGTGGAAGCCTGGCAACTCCTGCAGAAAGTCCAGCAGAGACCCACTCACACCGGGCCACCCACAAAGCCGTGGCCCCTCACTCCCTCCCACCAGCACAGCCCCGACACTGCTGACCGGGCAGAGAATATGGAGTCAGGCACAGCTTCAGGGGCTATTGCTGCCTGCAGCGCTGTTTATATTGACCTCAACCCAGGCACACCTGGGGAGGGCCGGCCGGCAGGGTCAGGCTACCCAGGTCAGCTAATCCTCAGCCCTCAGGGAATCACATTGTTGAAAATGGACCTCGCTAAGGCAGAATAGAAGCCAAGGAATAAAAGGACACAATGCCATTTGTAGCACCGTAGGTGTGTCTAGAGGTAAGCACGTGAGTTGTTGTAAGTCAGAAAGTGAAAGACACATATCATATCATATCTCTTATAGGTGTGACCGAAAAATGGATACCAGGGCAGATATTTCCACGGAGAAGGTCAATCACAGATTCATTCAACAAACTTATGGTTCACCAATGGAAAGGTGTGAGGATTGGTTTCATTATGATATTGGGGTTAACAGACATATACAAACACAGGTGACATATATAATCACCAAAGACCTACAGAATACCAAGAGAAGACTACTCAACATTCTGTCATAAGGTACATGGGAAAAGGATCCCAGGAAGAACAGACATATGTGTATGTGTAAAAGAACCACATCTTCCACACCTACAACAAGCCAAACATTGTAATCAAATTTGCTGTAATAAAAAATAAAAAATTAAATTAAAAACACGAACAAGAAGTAGTGAGACAAACTTGAGGGGCTTTCTCCTGGCACATTCCATTCTAAATTCCAATCTAGAACACGACTTCCATTGAGGCTCTGTTGCCCCAGTAACCAGATTTGGTAAGGGAGACCTGCTGCCACCTTGTGGCCGTTTCACACAACAGCAGCTTTAATCCCAGCGCTAATGGTCAGTTGATATTCAAAATCATTGCAGGCCTGTAAATGACACCTGCCCTGAAAACAAATCCTGGGTTCATATATCGACCAAAAAATTCAAAGGACGTCCATATTTCAAAACGACAGTTTCAAAAGGCATATTTTACACACATTAGTGTTCTGCTTCTTTTCCTTTCTTTCTTTTTTTGTTAAAAAAACGGGAATGGCAAAAAGCATCCCTCAGAATGGGCGAAAATATTTGCAAACGAATCAATGGACAAAAGTTTAATCTCCAATATATATAAAGAGCACATGCAGCTTAATATTAAAAAAACAAACAACCCAATACAAAAATGGGCAGAAGATCTAAAGAGACGTTTCTTCAAAGAAGACACAGAGATGGCCAAGACGCCCATGAAAAGCTGCTCAATATCACTAATTATTAGAGAAATACAAATCAAAACTACAATGAGGTATGACCTCACACCTGTTACAATTGGCATCATCAGAAAATCTACAAACAACGAATTCTGGGGAGGGTGTGGACAAAAGGATCCCTCTTCCACTAGTGGTGGAAATGTAAATTGATACAGTCACGATGGAGAACAGTATGGAGTTTCCTTAAAAAAACTAGAAATAGAATTACCATATGATCCAGCAATCCCACTTCTGGGCATATACCCAGAGAAAACCAAAAATCAAAAAGGCACATTCAGCACAATGCTCATTTCAGCACTATTTACGATAGCCAGGTAATGGAAGCAACCTAAATACCCACAGACAGACGAATGGATAAAGATGTGGTACATATATAAAATGGAATATTACTCAGCCATAAGAAGGAATGAAACGGGGTCATTTGTTAGAGACGTCGATGGATCTAGAGACTGTCATACAGAATGAAGTAAGTCAGAAAGAGACAAACAAATATTGTATATTAATGCATATATGTGGAACCTAGAAAAATGGTACAGATGAACTGGTTTGCAGGGAAGAAATAGAGACACAGAGGTAGAGAACCCACGTATGGACACCAAGTGTGGGAAGCCACGGGGAGGTGGTGTTGGGGTGAGTTGGGAGATTGGGATTGACCTGT
Organism: Hyperoodon ampullatus; assembly: GCF_949752795.1. Classification (NCBI taxonomy): domain Eukaryota; kingdom Metazoa; phylum Chordata; class Mammalia; order Artiodactyla; family Ziphiidae; genus Hyperoodon; species Hyperoodon ampullatus. The sequence continues at coordinate 78,310 of NW_027640810.1, read as the reverse complement.
ATACATGTATATGCATAAAATACATAACTAATAATAACCTGCTGTATAAAAAATAAATAAAATTAAATTTCAAAATTTTAAACAATAAAATTTAAAAATAAAACAGAAAAAAGTTCTTCCCTTCACACAGATGTATTTATATGAATGAATTATTCCCATGCTTATATCTATAAATACATAAAAGAGGAATAAAATCTAACTTGAACCAAAAAAGAAAAAAAAAACCTGAACCCACGAGTTAGACAGAGGAAAACACAATCAGGGCACTTGCTCCATCGGTAAACACTTCTGAAATTCTTCAGAGGTGGGGAATCATCTCCCATACAGCCAGCAGCCCACTCCTACGCAAGGAGCGTCCTCATTGCAAAGCGGGGGGCCATGCCGAGGCATCTGTGAGTAACCGTGAGCTGAGCCCCAGGCCAGCTGCTGTTGAACTTTTCCCACCCTTCCCAGGTAAAACACCTGAATATGTACAAGGGCTTGAAAGCCTAGAGGAAGGGCCGTGGAGCCACACCAGCGACAGCACGCAGGCCAACTTGGTGCCTGCAGGCCAGTCAGGATGGTCCTGGCCCTGGGCGCTCTTCTGGAAGCTTTCCATTGCCCTGCCTGAGATACCCCTCCTGTCCCGGCCCCCACTGCTTTTTTCCTTCCTCACCTCTGTCCGGAGAGAAATTCCAGCGGAAGGTATGGGTGACACATCCTCTTCATTACAGGTGGAAGCCTGGCAACTCCTGCAGAAAGTCCAGCAGAGACCCACTCACACCGGGCCACCCACAAAGCCGTGGCCCCTCACTCCCTCCCACCAGCACAGCCCCGACACTGCTGACGGGGCAGAGAATATGGAGTCAGGCACAGCTTCAGGGGCTATTGCTGCCTGCAGCGCTGTTTATATTGACCTCAACCCAGGCACACCTGGGGAGGGCCGGCCGGCAGGGTCAGGCTACCCAGGTCAACTAATCCTCAGCCCTCAGGGAATCACATTGTTGAAAATGGACCTCGCTAAGGCAGAATAGAAGCCAAGGAATAAAAGGACACAATGCCATTTGTAGCACCGTAGGTGTGTCTAGAGGTAAGCACGTGAGTTGTTGTAAGTCAGAAAGTGAAAGACACATATCATATCATATCTCTTATAGGTGTGACCGAAAAATGGATACCAGGGCAGATATTTCCACGGAGAAGGGCAATCACAGATTCATTCAACAAACTTATGGCTCACCAATGGAAAGGTGTGAGGATTGGTTTCATTATGATATTGGGGTTGACAGACATATACAAACACAGGTGACATATATAATCACCAAAGACCTACAGAATACCAAGAGAAGACTACTCAACATTCTGTCATAAGGTACATGGGAAAAGGATCCCAGGAAGAGCAGACATATGTGTATGTGTAAAAGAACCACATCTTCCACACCTACAACAAGCCAAACATTGTAATCAAATTTGCTGTAATAAAAAATAAAAAATTAAATTAAAAACACGAACAAGAAGTAGTGAGACAAACTTGAGGGGCTTTCTCCTGGCACATTCCATTCTAAATTCCAATCTAGAACACGACTTCCATTGAGGCTCTGTTGCCCCAGTAACCAGATTTGGTAAGGGAGACCTGCTGCCACCTTGTGGCCGTTTCACACAACAGCAGCTTTAATCCCAGCGCTAATGGTCAGTTGATATTCAAAATCATTGCAGGCCTGTAAATGACACCTGCCCTGAAAACAAATCCTGGGTTCATATATCGACCAAAAAATTCAAAGGACGTCCATATTTCAAAACGACAGTTTCAAAAGGCATATTTTACTCACATTAGTGTTCTGCTTCTTTTTCTTTCTTTCTTTTTTTGTTAAAAAAACGGGAATGGCAAAAAGCATCCCTCAGAATGGGCGAAAATATTTTCAAACGAATCAATGGACAAAAGTTTAATCTCCAATATATATAAAGAGCTCATGCAGCTTAATATTAAAAAAACAAACAACCCAATACAAAAATGGGCAGAAGATCTAAAGAGACGTTTCTTCAAAGAAGACACAGAGATGGCCAAGACGCACATGAAAAGCTGCTCAACATCACTAATTATTAGAGAAATGCAAATCAAAACTACAATGAGGTATCACCTCACACCTGTTACAATTGGCATCATCAGAAAATCTACAAACAACGAATTCTGGGGAGGGTGTGGACAAAAGGATCCCTCTTCCACTAGTGGTGGAAATGTAAATTGATACAGTCACGATGGAGAACAGTATGGAGTTTCCTTAAAAAAACTAGAAATAGAATTACCATATGATCCAGCAATCCCACTTCTGGGCATATACCCAGATAAAACCATAAATCAAAAAGGCACATTCACCACAATGCTCATTTCAGCACTATTTACGATAGCCAGGTAATGGAAGCAACCTAAATACCCACAGACAGACGAATGGATAAAGATGTGGTACATATATAAAATGGAATATTACTCAACCATAAGAAGGAATGAAACTGGGTCATTTGTAGAGACGTCGATGGATCTAGAGACTGTCATACAGAATGAAGTAAGTCAGAAAGAGACAAACAAATATTGTATATTAATGCATATATGTGGAACCTAGAAAAATGGTACAGATGAACTGGTTTGCAGGGAAGAAATAGAGACACAGAGGTAGAGAACCCACGTATGGACACCAAGTGTGGGAAGCCACGGGGAGGTGGTGTTGGGGTGAGTTGGGAGATTGGGATTGACCTGTATACATGTATATGCATAAAATACATAACTAATAATAACCTGCTGTATAAAAAATAAATAAAATTAAATTTCAAAATTTTAAACAATAAAATTTAAAAATAAAACAGAAAAAAGTTCTTCCCTTCACACAGATGTATTTATATGAATGAATTATTCCCATGCTTATATCTATAAATACATAAAAGAGGAATAAAATCTAACTTGAACCAAAAAAGAAAAAAAAAAACTGAACCCACGAGTTAGACAGAGGAAAACACAATCAGGGCACTTGCTCCATCGGTAAACAATTCTGAAATTGGTCAGAGGTGGGGAATCATCTCCCATAGAGCCAGCAGCCCTCTCCTACGCAAGGAGCGTCCTCATTGCAAAGCGGGGGGCCATGCCGAGGCATCTGTGAGTAACCGTGAGCTGAGCCCCAGGCCAGCTGCTGTTGAACTTTTCCCACCCTTCCCAGGTAAAACACCTGAATATGTACAAGGGCTTGAAAGCCTAGAGGAAGGGCCGTGGAGCCACACCAGCGACAGCACGCAGGCCAACTTGGTGCCTGCAGGCCAGTCAGGATGGTCCTGGCCCTGGGCGCTCTTCTGGAAGCTTTCCATTGCCCTGCCTGAGATACCCCTCCTGTCCCGGCCCCCACTGCTTTTTTCCTTCCTCACCTCTGTCCGGAGAGAAATTCCAGCGGAAGGTATGGGTGACACATCCTCTTCATTACAGGTGGAAGCCTGGCAACTCCTGCAGAAAGTCCATCAGAGACCCACTCACACCGGGCCACCCACAAAGCCGTGGCCCCTCACTCCCTCCCACCAGCACAGCCCCGACACTGCTGACGGGGCAGAGAATATGGAGTCAGGCACAGCTTCAGGGGCTATTGCTGCCTGCAGCGCTGTTTATATTGACCTCAACCCAGGCACACCTGGGGAGGGCCGGCCGGCAGGGTCAGGCTACCCAGGTCAGCTAATCCTCAGCCCTCAGGGAATCACATTGTTGAAAATGGACCTCGCTAAGGCAGAATAGAAGCCAAGGAATAAAAGGGCACAATGCCATTTGTAGCACCGTAGGTGTGTCTAGAGGTAAGCACGTGAGTTGTTGTAAGTCAGAAAGTGAAAGACACATATCATATCATATCTCTTATAGGTGTGACCGAAAAATGGATACCAGGGCAGATATTTCCACGGAGAAGGGCAATCACAGATTCATTCAACAAACTTATGGTTCACCAATGGAAAGGTGTGAGGATTGGTTTCATTATGATATTGGGGTTAACAGACATATACAAACACAGGTGACATATATAATCACCAAAGACCTACAGAATACCAAGAGAAGACTACTCAACATTCTGTCATAAGGTACATGGGAAAAGGATCCCAGGAAGAACAGACATATGTGTACGTGTAAAAGAACCACATCTTCCACACCTACAACAAGCCAAACATTGTAATCAAATTTGCTGTAATAAAAAATAAAAAATTAAATTAAAAACACGAACAAGAAGTAGTGAGACAAACTTGAGGGGCTTTCTCCTGGCACATTCCATTCTAAATTCCAATCTAGAACACGACTTCCATTGAGGCTCTGTTGCCCCAGTAACCAGATTTGGTAAGGGAGACCTGCTGCCACCTTGTGGCCGTTTCACACAACAGCAGCTTTAATCCCAGCGCTAATGGTCAGTTGATATTCAAAATCATTGCAGGCCTGTAAATGACACCTGCCCTGAAAACAAATCCTGGGTTCATATATCGACCAAAAATTTCAAAGGACGTCCATATTTCAAAACGACAGTTTCAAAAGGCATATTTTACACACATTAGTGTTCTGCTTCTTTCCTTTCTTTCTTTTTTTGTTAAAAAAACGGGAATGGCAAAAAGCATCCCTCAGAATGGGCGAAAATATTTTCAAACGAATCAATGGACAAAGGTTTAATCTCCAATATATATAAAGAGCTCATGCAGCTTAATATTAAAAAAACAAACAACCCAATACAAAAATGGGCAGAAGATCTAAAGAGACGTTTCTTCAAAGAAGACACAGAGATGGCCAAGACACACATGAAAAGCTGCTCAACATCACTAATTATTAGAGAAATGCAAATCAAATCTACAATGAGGTATCACCTCACACCTGTTACAATTGGCATCATCAGAAAATCTACAAACAACGAATTCTGGGGAGGGTGTGGACAAAAGGATCCCTCTTCCACTAGTGGTGGAAATGTAAATTGATACAGTCACGATGGAGAACAGTATGGAGTTTCCTTAAAAAAACTAGAAATAGAATTACCATATGATCCAGCAATCCCACTTCTGGGCATATACCCAGATAAAACCATAAATCAAAAAGGCACATTCAGCACAATGCTCATTTCAGCACTATTTACGATAGCCAGGTAATGGAAGCAACCTAAATACCCACAGACAGACGAATGGATAAAGATGTTGTACATATATAAAATGGAATATTACTCAGCCATAAGAAGGAGTGAAACTGGGTCATTTGTAGAGACGTCGATGGATCTAGAGACTGTCATACAGAATGAAGTAAGTCAGAAAGAGACAAACAAATATTGTATATTAATGCATATATGTGGAACCTAGAAAAATGGTACAGATGAACTGGTTTGCAGGGAAGAAATAGAGACACAGAGGTAGAGAACCCACGTATGGACACCAAGTGTGGGAAGCCATGGGGAGGTGGTGTTGGGGTGAGTTGGGAGATTGGGATTGACCTGTATACATGTATATGCATAAAATACATAACTAATAATAACCTGCTGTATAAAAAATAAATAAAATTAAATTTCAAAATTTTAAACAATAAAATTTAAAAATAAAACAGAAAAAAGTTCTTCCCTTCACACAGATGTATTTATATGAATGAATTATTCCCATGCTTATATCTATAAATACATAAAAGAGGAATAAAATCTAACTTGAACCAAAAAAGAAAAAAAAAACCTGAACCCACGAGTTAGACAGAGTAAAACACAATCAGGGCACTTACTCCATCGGTAAACACTTCTGAAATTCTTCAGAGGTGGGGAATCATCTCCCATACAGCCAGCAGCCCACTCCTATGCAAGGAGCGTCCTCATTGCAAAGCGGGGGGCCATGCCGAGGCATCTGTGAGTAACCGTGAGCTGAGCCCCAAGCCAGCTGCTGTTGAACTTTTCCCACCCTTCCCAGGTAAAACACCTGAATATGTACAAGGGCTTGAAAGCCTAGAGGAAGGGCCGTGGAGCCACACCAGCGACAGCACGCAGGCCAACTTGGTGCCTGCAGGCCAGTCAGGATGGTCCTGGCCCTGGGCGCTCTTCTGGAAGCTTTCCATTGCCCTGCCTGAAATACCCCTCCTGTCCCGGCCCCCACTGCTTTTTTCCTTCCTCACCTCTGTCCGGAGAGAAATTCCAGCGGAAGGTTTGGGTGACACATCCTCTTCATTACAGGTGGAAGCCTGGCAACTCCTGCAGAAAGTCCAGCAGAGACCCACTCACACCGGGCCACCCACAAAGCCGTGGCCCCTCACTCCCTCCCACCAGCACAGCCCCGACACTGCTGACGGGGCAGAGAATATGGAGTCAGGCACAGCTTCAGGGGCTATTGCTGCCTGCAGCGCTGTTTATATTGACCTCAACCCAGGCACACCTGGGGAGGGCCGGCCGGCAGGGTCAGGCTACCCAGGTCAGCTAATCCTCAGCCCTCAGGGAATCACATTGTTGAAAATGGACCTCGCTAAGGCAGAATAGAAGCCAAGGAATAAAAGGACACAATGCCATTTGTAGCACCGTAGGTGTGTCTAGAGGTAAGCACGTGAGTTGTTGTAAGTCAGAAAGTGAAAGACACATATCATATCATATCTCTTATAGGTGTGACCGAAAAATGGATACCAGGGCAGATATTTCCACGGAGAAGGGCAATCACAGATTCATTCAACAAACTTATGGCTCACCAATGGAAAGGTGTGAGGATTGGCTTCATTATGATATTGGGGTTAACAGACATATACAAACACAGGTGACATATATAATCACCAAAGACCTACAGAATACCAAGAGAAGACTACTCAACATTCTGTCATAAGGTACATGGGAAAAGGATCCCAGGAAGAGCAGACATATGTGTATGTGTAAAAGAACCACATCTTCCACACCTACAACAAGCCAAACATTGTAATCAAATTTGCTGTAATAAAAAATAAAAAATTAAATTAAAAACACGAACAAGAAGTAGTGAGACAAACTTGAGGGGCTTTCTCCTGGCACATTCCATTCTAAATTCCAATCTAGAACACGACTTCCATTGAGGCTCTGTTGCCCCAGTAACCAGATTTGGTAAGGGAGACTTGCTGCCACCTTGTGGCCGTTTCACACAACAGCAGCTTTAATCCCAGCGCTAATGGTCAGTTGATATTCAAAATCATTGCAGGCCTGTAAATGACACCTGCCCTGAAAACAAATCCTGGGTTCATATATCGACCAAAAAATTCAAAGGACGTCCATATTTCAAAACGACAGTTTCAAAAGGCATATTTTACTCACATTAGTGTTCTGCTTCTTTTTCTTTCTTTCTTTTTTTGTTAAAAAAACGGGAATGGCAAAAAGCATCCCTCAGAATGGGCGAAAATATTTTCAAACGAATCAATGGACAAAAGTTTAATCTCCAATATATATAAAGAGCTCATGCAGCTTAATATTAAAAAAACAAACAACCCAATACAAAAATGGGCAGAAGATCTAAAGAGACGTTTCTTCAAAGAAGACACAGAGATGGCCAAGACGCACATGAAAAGCTGCTCAACATCACTAATTATTAGAGAAATGCAAATCAAAACTACAATGAGGTATCACCTCACACCTGTTACAATTGGCATCATCAGAAAATCTACAAACAACGAATTCTGGGGAGGGTGTGGACAAAAGGATCCCTCTTCCACTAGTGGTGGAAATGAAAATTGATACAGTCACGATGGAGAACAGTATGGAGTTTCCTTAAAAAAACTAGAAATAGAATTACCATATGATCCAGCAATCCCACTTCTGGGCATATACCCAGATAAAACCATAAATCAAAAAGGCACATTCACCACAATGCTCATTTCAGCACTATTTAGGATAGCCAGGTAATGGAAGCAACCTAAATACCCACAGACAGACGAATGGATAAAGATGTGGTACATATATAAAATGGAATATTACTCAGCCATAAGAAGGAGTGAAACTGGGTCATTTGTAGAGACGTCGATGGATCTAGAGACTGTCATACAGAATGAAGTAAGTCAGAAAGAGACAAACAAATATTGTATATTAATGCATATATGTGGAACCTAGAAAAATGGTACAGATGAACTGGTTTGCAGGGAAGAAATAGAGACACAGAGGTAGAGAACCCACGTATGGACACCAAGTGTGGGAAGCCATGGGGAGGTGGTGTTGGGGTGAGTTGGGAGATTGGGATTGACCTGTATACATGTATATGCATAAAATACATAACTAATAATAACCTGCTGTATAAAAAATAAATAAAATTAAATTTCAAAATTTTAAACAATAAAATTTAAAAATAAAACAGAAAAAAGTTCTTCCCTTCACACAGATGTATTTATATGAATGAATTATTCCCATGCTTATATCTATAAATACATAAAAGAGGAATAAAATCTAACTTGAACCAAAAAAGAAAAAAAAAACCTGAACCCACGAGTTAGACAGAGGAAAACACAATCAGGGCACTTGCTCCATCGGTAAACACTTCTGAAATTCTTCAGAGGTGGGGAATCATCTCCCATACAGCCAGCAGTCCACTCCTACGCAAGGAGCGTCCTCATTGCAAAGCGGGGGGCCATGCCGAGGCATCTGTGAGTAACCGTGAGCTGAGCCCCAGGCCAGCTGCTGTTGAACTTTTCCCACCCTTCCCAGGTAAAACACCTGAATATGTACAAGGGCTTGAAAGCCTAGAGGAAGGGCCGTGGAGCCACACCAGCGACAGCACGCAGGCCAACTTGGTGCCTGCAGGCCAGTCAGGATGGTCCTGGCCCTGGGCGCTCTTCTGGAAGCTTTCCATTGCCCTGCCTGAGATACCCCTCTTGTCCCGGCCCCCACTGCTTTTTTCCTTCCTCACCTCTGTCCGGAGAGAAATTCCAGCGGAAGGTATGGGTGACACATCCTCTTCATTACAGGTGGAAGCCTGGCAACTCCTGCAGAAAGTCCAGCAGAGACCCACTCACACCGGGCCACCCACAAAGCCGTGGCCCCTCACTCCCTCCCACCAGCACAGCCCCGACACTGCTGACGGGGCAGAGAATATGGAGTCAGGCACAGCTTCAGGGGCTATTGCTGCCTGCAGCGCTGTTTATATTGACCTCAACCCAGGCACACCTGGGGAGGGCCGGCCGGCAGGGTCAGGCTACCCAGGTCAGCTAATCCTCAGCCCTCAGGGAATCACATTGTTGAAAATGGACCTCGCTAAGGCAGAATAGAAGCCAAGGAATAAAAGGACACAATGCCATTTGTAGCACCGTAGGTGTGTCTAGAGGTAAGCACGTGAGTTGTTGTAAGTCAGAAAGTGAAAGACACATATCATATCATATCTCTTATAGGTGTGACCGAAAAATGGATACCAGGGCAGATATTTCCACGGAGAAGGGCAATCACAGATTCATTCAACAAACTTATGGCTCACCAATGGAAAGGTGTGAGGATTGGTTTCATTATGATATTGGGGTTAACAGACATATACAAACACAGGTGACATATATAATCACCAAAGACCTACAGAATACCAAGAGAAGACTACTCAACATTCTGTCATAAGGTACATGGGAAAAGGATCCCAGGAAGAGCAGACATATGTGTATGTGTAAAAGAACCACATCTTCCACACCTACAACAAGCCAAACATTGTAATCAAATTTGCTGTAATAAAAAATAAAAAATTAAATTAAAAACACGAACAAGAAGTAGTGAGACAAACTTGAGGGGCTTTCTCCTGGCACATTCCATTCTAAATTCCAATCTAGAACACGACTTCCATTGAGGCTCTGTTGCCCCAGTAACCAGATTTGGTAAGGGAGACTTGCTGCCACCTTGTGGCCGTTTCACACAACAGCAGCTTTAATCCCAGCGCTAATGGTCAGTTGATATTCAAAATCATTGCAGGCCTGTAAATGACACCTGCCCTGAAAACAAATCCTGGGTTCATATATCGACCAAAAAATTCAAAGGACGTCCATATTTCAAAACGACAGTTTCAAAAGGCATATTTTACTCACATTAGTGTTCTGCTTCTTTTTCTTTCTTTCTTTTTTTGTTAAAAAAACGGGAATGGCAAAAAGCATCCCTCAGAATGGGCGAAAATATTTTCAAACGAATCAATGGACAAAAGTTTAATCTCCAATATATATAAAGAGCTCATGCAGCTTAATATTAAAAAAACAAACAACCCAATACAAAAATGGGCAGAAGATCTAAAGAGACGTTTCTTCAAAGAAGACACAGAGATGGCCAAGACGCACATGAAAAGCTGCTCAACATCACTAATTATTAGAGAAATGCAAATCAAAACTACAATGAGGTATCACCTCACACCTGTTACAATTGGCATCATCAGAAAATCTACAAACAACGAATTCTGGGGAGGGTGTGGACAAAAGGATCCCTCTTCCACTAGTGGTGGAAATGTAAATTGATACAGTCACGATGGAGAACAGTATGGAGTTTCCTTAAAAAAACTAGAAATAGAATTACCATATGATCCAGCAATCCCACTTCTGGGCATATACCCAGATAAAACCATAAATCAAAAAGGCACATTCACCACAATGCTCATTTCAGCACTATTTACGATAGCCAGGTAATGGAAGCAACCTAAATACCCACAGACAGACGAATGGATAAAGATGTGGTACATATATAAAATGGAATATTACTCAACCATAAGAAGGAATGAAACTGGGTCATTTGTAGAGACGTCGATGGATCTAGAGACTGTCATACAGAATGAAGTAAGTCAGAAAGAGACAAACAAATATTGTATATTAATGCATATATGTGGAACCTAGAAAAATGGTACAGATGAACTGGTTTGCAGGGAAGAAATAGAGACACAGAGGTAGAGAACCCACGTATGGACACCAAGTGTGGGAAGCCACGGGGAGGTGGTGTTGGGGTGAGTTGGGAGATTGGGATTGACCTGTATACATGTATATGCAAAAAATACATAACTAATAATAACCTTCTGTATAAAAAATAAATAAAATTAAATTTCAAAATTTAAAAAAATAAAATTTAAAAATAAAACAGAAAAAAGTTCTTCCCTTCACACAGATGTATTTATATGAATGAATTATTTCCATGCTTATATCTATAAATACATAAAAGAGGAATAAAATCTAACTTGAACCAAAAAAGAAAAAAAAAAACCTGAACCCACGAGTTAGACAGAGGAAAACACAATCAGGGCACTTGCTCCATCGGTAAACAATTCTGAAATTGGTCAGAGGTGGGGAATCATCTCCCATAGAGCCAGCAGCCCACTCCTACGCAAGGAGCATCCTCATTGCAAAGCGGGGGGCCATGCCGAGGCATCTGTGAGTAACCGTGAGCTGAGCCCCAGGCCAGCTGCTGTTGAACTTTTCCCACCCTTCCCAGGTAAAACACCTGTATATGTACAAGGGCTTGAAAGCCTAGAGGAAGGGCCGTGGAGCCACACCAGCGACAGCACGCAGGCCAACTTGGTGCCTGCAGGCCAGTCAGGATGGTCCTGGCCCTGGGCGCTCTTCTGGAAGCTTTCCATTGCCCTGCCTGAGATACCCCTCCTGTCCCGGCCCCCACTGCTTTTTTCCTTCCTCACCTCTGTCCGGAGAGAAATTCCAGCGGAAGGTATGGGTGACACATCCTCTTCATTACAGGTGGAAGCCTGGCAACTCCTGCAGAAAGTCCAGCAGAGACCCACTCACACCGGGCCACACACAAAGCCGTGGCCCCTCACTCCCTCCCACCAGCACAGCCCCGACACTGCTGACCGGGCAGAGAATATGGAGTCAGGCACAGCTTCAGGGGCTATTGCTGCCTGCAGCGCTGTTTATATTGACCTCAACCCAGGCACACCTGGGGAGGGCCGGCCGGCAGGGTCAGGCTACCCAGGTCAGCTAATCCTCAGCCCTCAGGGAATCACATTGTTGAAAATGGACCTCGCTAAGGCAGAATAGAAGCCAAGGAATAAAAGGACACAATGCCATTTGTAGCACCGTAGGTGTGTCTAGAGGTAAGCACGTGAGTTGTTGTAAGTCAGAAAGTGAAAGACACATATCATATCATATCTCTTATAGGTGTGACCGAAAAATGGATACCAGGGCAGATATTTCCACGGAGAAGGGCAATCAGAGATTCATTCAACAAACTTATGGTTCACCAATGGAAAGGTGTGAGGATTGGTTTCATTATGATATTGGGGTTAACAGACATATACAAACACAGGTGACATATATAATCACCAAAGACCTACAGAATACCAAGAGAAGACTACTCAACATTCTGTCATAAGGTACATGGGAAAAGGATCCCAGGAAGAACAGACATATGTGTATGTGTAAAAGAACCACATCTTCCACACCTACAACAAGCCAAACATTGTAATCAAATTTGCTGTAATAAAAAATAAAAAATTAAATTAAAAACACGAACAAGAAGTAGTGAGACAAACTTGAGGGGCTTTCTCCTGGCACATTCCATTCTAAATTCCAATCTAGAACACGACTCCCATTGAGGCTCTGTTGCCCCAGTAACCAGATTTGGTAAGGGAGACCTGCTGCCACCTTGTGGCCGTTTCACACAACAGCAGCTTTAATCCCAGCGCTAATGGTCAGTTGATATTCAAAATCATTGCAGGCCTGTAAATGACACCTGCCCTGAAAACAAATCCTGGGTTCATATATCGACCAAAAAATTCAAAGGACGTCCATATTTCAAAACGACAGTTTCAAAAGGCATATTTTACACACATTAGTGTTCTACTTCTTTTTCTTTCTTTCTTTTTTTGTTAAAAAAACGGGAATGGCAAAAAGCATCCCTCAGAATGGGCGAAAATATTTGCAAACGAATCAATGGACAAAGGTTTAATCTCCAATATATATAAAGAGCTCATGCAGCTTAATATTAAAAAAACAAACAACGCAATACAAAAATGGGCAGAAGATCTAAAGAGACGTTTCTTCAAAGAAGACACAGAGATGGCCAAGACACACATGAAAAGCTGCTCAACATCACTAATTATTAGAGAAATGCAAATCAAATCTACAATGAGGTATCACCTCACACCTGTTACAACTGGCATCATCAGAAAATCTACAAACAATGAATTCTGGGGAGGGTGTGGACAAAAGGATCCCTCTTCCACTAGTGGTGGAAATGTAAATTGATACAGTCACGATGGAGAACAGTATGGAGTTTCCTTAAAAAAACTAGAAATAGAATTACCATATGATCCAGCAATCCCACTTCTGGGCATATACCCAGATAAAACCATAAATCAAAAAGGCACATTCACCACAATGCTCATTTCAGCACTATTTACGATAGCCAGGTAATGGAAGCAACCTAAATACCCACAGACAGACGAATGGATAAAGATGTGGTACATATATAAAATGGAATATTACTCAACCATAAGAAGGAATGAAACTGGGTCATTTGTAGAGACGTCGATGGATCTAGAGACTGTCATACAGAATGAAGTAAGTCAGAAAGAGACAAACAAATATTGTATATTAATGCATATATGTGGAACCTAGAAAAATGGTACAGATGAACTGGTTTGCAGGGAAGAAATAGAGACACAGAGGTAGAGAACCCACGTATGGACACCAAGTGTGGGAAGCCACGGGGAGGTGGTGTTGGGGTGAGTTGGGAGATTGGGATTGACCTGTATACATGTATATGCAAAAAATACATAACTAATAATAACCTTCTGTATAAAAAATAAATAAAATTAAATTTCAAAATTTAAAAAAATAAAATTTAAAAATAAAACAGAAAAAAGTTCTTCCCTTCACACAGATGTATTTATATGAATGAATTATTTCCATGCTTATATCTATAAATACATAAAAGAGGAATAAAATCTAACTTGAACCAAAAAAGAAAAAAAAAAACCTGAACCCACGAGTTAGACAGAGGAAAACACAATCAGGGCACTTGCTCCATCGGTAAACAATTCTGAAATTGGTCAGAGGTGGGGAATCATCTCCCATAGAGCCAGCAGCCCACTCCTACGCAAGGAGCATCCTCATTGCAAAGCGGGGGGCCATGCCGAGGCATCTGTGAGTAACCGTGAGCTGAGCCCCAGGCCAGCTGCTGTTGAACTTTTCCCACCCTTCCCAGGTAAAACACCTGAATATGTACAAGGGCTTGAAAGCCTAGAGGAAGGGCCGTGGGGCCACAACAGCGACAGCACGCAGGCCAACTTGGTGCCTGCAGGCCAGTCAGGATGGTCCTGGCCCTGGGCGCTCTTCTGGAAGCTTTCCATTGCCCTGCCTGAGATACCCCTCCTGTCCCGGCCCCCACTGCTTTTTTCCTTCCTCACCTCTGTCCGGAGAGAAATTCCAGCGGAAGGTATGGGTGACACATCCTCTTCATTACAGGTGGAAGCCTGGCAACTCCTGCAGAAAGTCCAGCAGAGACCCACTCACACCGGGCCACCCACAAAGCCGTGGCCCCTCACTCCCTCCCACCAGCACAGCCCCGACACTGCTGACGGGGCAGAGAATATGGAGTCAGGCACAGCTTCAGGGGCTATTGCTGCCTGCAGCGCTGTTTATATTGACCTCAACCCAGGCACACCTGGGGAGGGCCGGCCGGCAGGGTCAGGCTACCCAGGTCAGCTAATCCTCAGCCCTCAGGGAATCACATTGTTGAAAATGGACCTCGCTAAGGCAGAATAGAAGCCAAGGAATAAAAGGACACAATGCCATTTGTAGCACCGTAGGTGTGTCTAGAGGTAAGCACGTGAGTTGTTGTAAGTCAGAAAGTGAAAGACACATATCATATCATATCTCTTATAGGTGTGACCGAAAAATGGATACCAGGGCAGATATTTCCACGGAGAAGGGCAATCAGAGATTCATTCAACAAACTTATGGTTCACCAATGGAAAGGTGTGAGGATTGGTTTCATTATGATATTGGGGTTAACAGACATATACAAACACAGGTGACATATATAATCACCAAAGACCTACAGAATACCAAGAGAAGACTACTCAACATTCTGTCATAAGGTACATGGGAAAAGGATCCCAGGAAGAACAGACATATGTGTATGTGTAAAAGAACCACATCTTCCACACCTACAACAAGCCAAACATTGTAATCAAATTTGCTGTAATAAAAAATAAAAAATTAAATTAAAAACACGAACAAGAAGTAGTGAGACAAACTTGAGGGGCTTTCTCCTGGCACATTCCATTCTAAATTCCAATCTAGAACACGACTCCCATTGAGGCTCTGTTGCCCCAGTAACCAGATTTGGTAAGGGAGACCTGCTGCCACCTTGTGGCCGTTTCACACAACAGCAGCTTTAATCCCAGCGCTAATGGTCAGTTGATATTCAAAATCATTGCAGGCCTGTAAATGACACCTGCCCTGAAAACAAATCCTGGGTTCATATATCGACCAAAAAATTCAAAGGACGTCCATATTTCAAAACGACAGTTTCAAAAGGCATATTTTACACACATTAGTGTTCTGCTTCTTTTTCTTTCTTTCTTTTTTTGTTAAAAAAACGGGAATGGCAAAAAGCATCCCTCAGAATGGGCGAAAATATTTGCAAACGAATCAATGGACAAAGGTTTAATCTCCAATATATATAAAGAGCTCATGCAGCTTAATATTAAAAAAACAAACAACGCAATACAAAAATGGGCAGAAGATCTAAAGAGACGTTTCTTCAAAGAAGACACAGAGATGGCCAAGACACACATGAAAAGCTGCTCAACATCACTAATTATTAGAGAAATGCAAATCAAATCTACAATGAGGTATCACCTCACACCTGTTACAACTGGCATCATCAGAAAATCTACAAACAACGAATTCTGGGGAGGGTGTGGACAAAAGGATCCCTCTTCCACTAGTGGTGGAAATGTAAATTGATACAGTCACGATGGAGAACAGTATGGAGTTTCCTTAAAAAATCTAGTAATAATTACCATATGATCCAGCAATCCCACTTCTGGGCATATACCCAGAGAAAACCATAAATCAAAAAGGCACATTCACCACAATGCTCATTTCAGCACTATTTATGATAGCCAGGTAATGCAAACACCCTAAATACCCACAGACAGACGAATGGATAAAGATGTGGTACATATATAAAATGGAATATTACTCAGCCATAAGAAGGAATGAAACTGGGTCATTTGTAGAGACGTCGATGGATCTAGAGACTGTCATACAGAATGAAGTAAGTCAGAAAGAGACAAACAAATATTGTATATTAATGCATATATGTGGAACCTAGAAAAATGGTACAGATGAAATGGTTTGCAGGGAAGAAATAGAGACACAGAGGTAGAGAACACACGTATGGACACCAAGTGTGGGAAGCCATGGGGAGGTGGTGTTGGGGTGAGTTGGGAGATTGGGATTGACCTGTATACATGTATATGCATAAAATACATAACTAATAATAACCTGCTGTATAAAAAATAAATAAAATTAAATTTCAAAATTTTAAACAATAAAATTTAAAAATAAAACAGAAAAAAGTTCTTCCCTTCACACAGATGTATTTATATGAATGAATTATTCCCATGCTTATATCTATAAATACATAAAAGAGGAATAAAATCTAACTTGAACCAAAAAAGAAAAAAAAAACCTGAACCCACGAGTTAGACAGAGGAAAACACAATCAGGGCACTTGCTCCATCGGTAAACACTTCTGAAATTCTTCAGAGGTGGGGAATCATCTCCCATAGAGCCAGCAGCCCACTCCTACGCAAGGAGCGTCCTCATTGCAAAGCGGGGGGCCATGCCGAGGCATCTGTGAGTAACCGTGAGCTGAGCCCCAGGCCAGCTGCTGTTGAACTTTTCCCACCCTTCCCAGGTAAAACACCTGAATATGTACAAGGGCTTGAAAGCCTAGAGGAAGGGCCGTGGAGCCACACCAGCGACAGCACGCAGGCCAACTTGGTGCCTGCAGGCCAGTCAGGATGGTCCTGGCCCTGGGCGCTCTTCTGGAAGCTTTCCATTGCCCTGCCTGAGATACCCCTCTTGTCCCGGCCCCCACTGCTTTTTTCCTTCCTCACCTCTGTCCGGAGAGAAATTCCAGCGGAAGGTATGGGTGACACATCCTCTTCATTACAGGTGGAAGCCTGGCAACTCCTGCAGAAAGTCCAGCAGAGACCCACTCACACCGGGCCACCCACAAAGCCGTGGCCCCTCACTCCCTCCCACCAGCACAGCCCCGACACTGCTGACCGGGCAGAGAATATGGAGTCATGCACAGCTTCAGGGGCTATTGCTGCCTGCAGCGCTGTTTATATTGACCTCAACCCAGGCACACCTGGGGAGGGCCGGCCGGCAGGGTCAGGCTACCCAGGTCAGCTAATCCTCAGCCCTCAGGGAATCACATTGTTGAAAATGGACCTCGCTAAGGCAGAATAGAAGCCAAGGAATAAAAGGACACAATGCCATTTGTAGCACCGTAGGTGTGTCTAGAGGTAAGCACGTGAGTTGTTGTAAGTCAGAAAGTGAAAGACACATATCATATCATATCTCTTATAGGTGTGACCGAAAAATGGATACCAGGGCAGATATTTCCACGGAGAAGGGCAATCAGAGATTCATTCAACAAACTTATGGCTCACCAATGGAAAGGTGTGAGGATTGGTTTCATTATGATATTGGGGTTAACAGACATATACAAACACAGGTGACATATATAATCACCAAAGACCTACAGAATACCAAGAGAAGACTACTCAACATTCTGTCATAAGGTACATGGGAAAAGGATCCCAGGAAGAGCAGACATATGTGTATGTGTAAAAGAACCACATCTTCCACACCTACAACAAGCCAAACATTGTAATCAAATTTGCTGTAATAAAAAATAAAAAATTAAATTAAAAACACGAACAAGAAGTACTGAGACAAACTTGAGGGGCTTTCTCCTGGCACATTCCATTCTAAATTCCAATCTAGAACACGACTTCCATTGAGGCTCTGTTGCCCCAGTAACCAGATTTGGTAAGGGAGACTTGCTGCCACCTTGTGGCCGTTTCACACAACAGCAGCTTTAATCCCAGCGCTAATGGTCAGTTGATATTCAAAATCATTGCAGGCCTGTAAATGACACCTGCCCTGAAAACAAATCCTGGGTTCATATATCGACCAAAAAATTCAAAGGACGTCCATATTTCAAAACGACAGTTTCAAAAGGCATATTTTACTCACATTAGTGTTCTGCTTCTTTTTCTTTCTTTCTTTTTTTGTTAAAAAAACGGGAATGGCAAAAAGCATCCCTCAGAATGGGCGAAAATATTTTCAAATGAATCAATGGACAAAAGTTTAATCTCCAATATATATAAAGAGCTCATGCAGCTTAATATTAAAAAAACAAACAACCCAATACAAAAATGGGCAGAAGATCTAAAGAGAGGTTTCTTCAAAGAAGACACAGAGATGGCCAAGACGCACATGAAAAGCTGCTCAACATCACTAATTATTAGAGAAATGCAAATCAAAACTACAATGAGGTATCACCTCACACCTGTTACAATTGGCATCATCAGAAAATCTACAAACAACGAATTCTGGGGAGGGTGTGGACAAAAGGATCCCTCTTCCACTAGTGGTGGAAATGTAAATTGATACAGTCACGATGGAGAACAGTATGGAGTTTCCTTAAAAAAACTAGAAATAGAATTACCATATGATCCAGCAATCCCACTTCTGGGCATATACCCAGATAAAACCATAAATCAAAAAGGCACATTCACCACAATGCTCATTTCAGCACTATTTACGATAGCCAGGTAATGGAAGCAACCTAAATACCCACAGACAGACGAATGGATAAAGATGTGGTACATATATAAAATGGAATATTACTCAACCATAAGAAGGAATGAAACTGGGTCATTTGTAGAGACGTCGATGGATCTAGAGACTGTCATACAGAATGAAGTAAGTCAGAAAGAGACAAACAAATATTGTATATTAATGCATATATGTGGAACCTAGAAAAATGGTACAGATGAACTGGTTTGCAGGGAAGAAATAGAGACACAGAGGTAGAGAACCCACGTATGGACACCAAGTGTGGGAAGCCACGGGGAGGTGGTGTTGGGGTGAGTTGGGAGATTGGGATTGACCTGTATACATGTATATGCAAAAAATACATAACTAATAATAACCTTCTGTATAAAAAATAAATAAAATTAAATTTCAAAATTTAAAAAAATAAAATTTAAAAATAAAACAGAAAAAAGTTCTTCCCTTCACACAGATGTATTTATATGAATGAATTATTTCCATGCTTATATCTATAAATACATAAAAGAGGAATAAAATCTAACTTGAACCAAAAAAGAAAAAAAAAACCTGAACCCACGAGTTAGACAGAGGAAAACACAATCAGGGCACTTGCTCCATCGGTAAACAATTCTGAAATTGGTCAGAGGTGGGGAATCATCTCCCATAGAGCCAGCAGCCCACTCCTACGCAAGGAGCATCCTCATTGCAAAGCGGGGGGCCATGCCGAGGCATCTGTGAGTAACCGTGAGCTGAGCCCCAGGCCAGCTGCTGTTGAACTTTTCCCACCCTTCCCAGGTAAAACACCTGAATATGTACAAGGGCTTGAAAGCCTAGAGGAAGGGCCGTGGGGCCACAACAGCGACAGCACGCAGGCCAACTTGCTGCCTGCAGGCCAGTCAGGATGGTCCTGGCCCTGGGCGCTCTTCTGGAAGCTTTCCATTGCCCTGCCTGAGATACCCCTCCTGTCCCGGCCCCCACTGCTTTTTTCCTTCCTCACCTCTGTCCGGAGAGAAATTCCAGCGGAAGGTATGGGTGACACATCCTCTTCATTACAGGTGGAAGCCTGGCAACTCCTGCAGAAAGTCCAGCAGAGACCCACTCACACCGGGCCACCCACAAAGCCGTGGCCCCTCACTCCCTCCCACCAGCACAGCCCCGACACTGCTGACGGGGCAGAGAATATGGAGTCAGGCACAGCTTCAGGGGCTATTGCTGCCTGCAGCGCTGTTTATATTGACCTCAACCCAGGCACACCTGGGGAGGGCCGGCCGGCAGGGTCAGGCTACCCAGGTCAGCTAATCCTCAGCCCTCAGGGAATCACATTGTTGAAAATGGACCTCGCTAAGGCAGAATAGAAGCCAAGGAATAAAAGGACACAATGCCATTTGTAGCACCGTAGGTGTGTCTAGAGGTAAGCACGTGAGTTGTTGTAAGTCAGAAAGTGAAAGACACATATCATATCATATCTCTTATAGGTGTGACCGAAAAATGGATACCAGGGCAGATATTTCCACGGAGAAGGGCAATCAGAGATTCATTCAACAAACTTATGGTTCACCAATGGAAAGGTGTGAGGATTGGTTTCATTATGATATTGGGGTTAACAGACATATACAAACACAGGTGACATATATAATCACCAAAGACCTACAGAATACCAAGAGAAGACTACTCAACATTCTGTCATAAGGTACATGGGAAAAGGATCCCAGGAAGAGCAGACATATGTGTATGTGTAAAAGAACCACATCTTCCACACCTACAACAAGCCAAACATTGTAATCAAATTTGCTGTAATAAAAAATAAAAAATTAAATTAAAAACACGAACAAGAAGTACTGAGACAAACTTGAGGGGCTTTCTCCTGGCACATTCCATTCTAAATTCCAATCTAGAACACGACTTCCATTGAGGCTCTGTTGCCCCAGTAACCAGATTTGGTAAGGGAGACTTGCTGCCACCTTGTGGCCGTTTCACACAACAGCAGCTTTAATCCCAGCGCTAATGGTCAGTTGATATTCAAAATCATTGCAGGACTGTAAATGACACCTGCCCTGAAAACAAATCCTGGGTTCATATATCGACCAAAAAATTCAAAGGACGTCCATATTTCAAAACGACAGTTTCAAAAGGCATATTTTACTCACATTAGTGTTCTGCTTCTTTTTCTTTCTTTCTTTTTTTGTTAAAAAAACGGGAATGGCAAAAAGCATCCCTCAGAATGGGCGAAAATATTTTCAAACGAATCAATGGACAAAAGTTTAATCTCCAATATATATAAAGAGCTCATGCAGCTTAATATTAAAAAAACAAACAACCCAATACAAAAATGGGCAGAAGATCTAAAGAGACGTTTCTTCAAAGAAGACACAGAGATGGCCAAGACGCACATGAAAAGCTGCTCAACATCACTAATTATTAGAGAAATGCAAATCAAAACTACAATGAGGTATCACCTCACACCTGTTACAATTGGCATCATCAGAAAATCTACAAACAACGAATTCTGGGGAGGGTGTGGACAAAAGGATCCCTCTTCCACTAGTGGTGGAAATGTAAATTGATACAGTCACGATGGAGAACAGTATGGAGTTTCCTTAAAAAAACTAGAAATAGAATTACCATATGATCCAGCAATCCCACTTCTGGGCATATACCCAGATAAAACCATAAATCAAAAAGGCACATTCACCACAATGCTCATTTCAGCACTATTTACGATAGCCAGGTAATGGAAGCAACCTAAATACCCACAGACAGACGAATGGATAAAGATGTGGTACATATATAAAATGGAATATTACTCAACCATAAGAAGGAATGAAACTGGGTCATTTGTAGAGACGTCGATGGATCTAGAGACTGTCATACAGAATGAAGTAAGTCAGAAAGAGAAAAACAAATATTGTATATTAATGCATATATGTGGAACCTAGAAAAATGGTATAGATGAACTGGTTTGCAGGGAAGAAATAGAGACACAGAGGTAGAGAACACACGTATGGACACCAAGTCTGGGAAGCCATGGGGTGGTGTTGGTGGCATATGTTGGGAGATTGGGATTGACCTGTATACATGTATATGCATAAAATAAATAACTAATAATAACCTGCTGTATAAAAACATAAATAAAATTAAATTTTAAAATTTTAAAAAATAAAATTTAAAAATAAAACTGAAAAAAAGTTCTTCCCTTCACACAGATGTATTTATATGAATGAATTATTTCCATGCTTATATCAATAAATACATAAAAGAGGAATAAAATCTAACTTGAACCAAAAAAGGAAAAAAAAACCTGAACCCACCAGTTATACAGAGGAAAACCCTATCAGGGCACTTGTTCCAGCGGTAAACAATTCTGAAATTGGTCAGAGGTGGGGAATCATCTCCCATACAGCCAGCAGCCCACCCCCCAAGCAAGGAGGGTCCTCATTGCAAAGCTGGGGTACCAAGCCAAGGCATCTGTGAGTAAACGTGAGCTAAGCCCCAGTCCTGCTGCAGCTGAACTCTTCCCACCCTTTCCAGTTAAAACACCTGAATATGTACAAGAACTTGCAAGCTTAGAGGAAGGGCTGTGGAGCCACACCAGCGACAGCACACAGGCCGACTTGGTGCCTGCAGGCCAGTCAGGATGGTCCTGGCCCCAGATGCTCTTCTGGAAGCTTTCCATTTCCCTGCCTGAGATACCCCTCCTGCCACGGCCCCCACTGCTTTTTTACTTCCTCACCTCTGTCTGGGGAGAAATTCCAGCGGCAGGTATCGGTGACACATCCTCTTCTTTAGCAGGTGGCAGCCTGGCATCTCCTGCAGAAAGTCCAGCCGAGCCCCACTCACACTGGGCCACCCACAAAGCCGTGGCCCCTCACTCCCTCCCACCAGCACAGCCCCGGCACTGCCTACGGGGCAGAGAATATGGCGTCAGTCACAGCTACAAGGGCTGTCGCTCACTGGAGAGCTGTTTATATTGCCCTCAACTCAGGCACACCTGTGGAGGGCTGGCAGGCAGTTTCAGGCTGCAAAAATCAGCCAATCCTCACCCCTCAGGAGCTCACAGTTGCAGAAAATGAAACTTGCTAAACGGGCCAGGCCCTAGGAACAGGTGTGGGCTCTTGAGAGTCAGGATAGACAAGGGGCTGCAGCTGCGGCTTGTTTTCTTATCATTTTATCTGGTCCATGAGTGGATAACAACTTCAAGAAGACCCTATCCTAATGAGAGGAACCCAGGAGTCAGGGAGAGGAGTGATGGTGGGTGGAGACAGAGGCCTGGTGCCCTGGCTGCAGTGGAAGTGTCTGGAAGACCAGGCAGAAAGCGCCTGCAGAGAGTGATAGCCATGGTCACAGACCTGTCAGAGCTGCTGTTTGTTAGTTCAAGTCCTGCTCTGAGGTGTTCTGTGTCAGCTGTGAGCGACAGGTGAGCTGTGGGTTCTCTGCAAGGTGGGCTATGTGCACAGTTCCTGTGTGTCCAGCCCTGCTGGGGTACCTGCCCAGGGGAGCTCTGTATCCTGGGAAGGGCCTGAGTAGGAGAGCCCCATGGGCTGCTGGGTAGCTGCAGAGGTGAGCTCCATACCCTGGGAGGGACTTGACCACGAGAGCCCCGTGGGCTGTGGGGTAGGGGTGCCGCCCAGGTGAGCTCCATATCCTGGGATTGGCCTGACCACGAGAGCCCCATGGGCTGCTGGAGACCTGGTAAAGGATATCAGGACAGTCAGTGAAGCCACCGAGGATATACATCCAGTAGCTCCTATTTCCTACTCCCTGCTCGTCATTCTACTTTCCACCAGGCAATGGCATTCTGTATTAGAC
Organism: Hyperoodon ampullatus; assembly: GCF_949752795.1. Taxonomy (NCBI): domain Eukaryota; kingdom Metazoa; phylum Chordata; class Mammalia; order Artiodactyla; family Ziphiidae; genus Hyperoodon; species Hyperoodon ampullatus. The sequence continues at coordinate 54,744 of NW_027640810.1, read as the reverse complement.
TTCAATGATGCCTTCTTCTGTATTCCATTCATCTCAGAGTCACAAGAATTTTTGGCTTGTGAGTGGCAGGACACAACATGCAACAAAAGCAATAATGCTGGGCCGTCCTGCCCCAATGGTTCAAAAATCCCCACACCATCATTGGGGAAATGTCCTCTAAAGACCTAAAAGTTCAACCTCTGTAAAAGGGAACCCTCCTTCAATATGCAGATGACATTCTGATCGCCAGGCCTACTAAAGACGCCTCTGAACTACCTAGCCAAGAAAGGATAGAAGGTGTCCAAGAAAAACGCTCAAATATCCCAGGCTAAGGTGACATGCCTGGGCTTCATTCTCACAGATATTCGGAGAAACGCATCCCAGGATAGGGAAGAAGCCATTTGCAGCCTTACCTCTTCTACAACTAGAAGACAGCTTAGGGGTTCCTGGGGAGGCCAAGGTTTTCTGCATCTGGATCCCTAACTACAGTGTAATAGCTGGGCCTCTACATGAAACACTGACACGAAAAGATGATGATCCTTTTGAATAGAATCCAGAAGCAGCCTTTCAAGAATGGAAAGAGCAGTCAATACAGACCCTTGCCCAGGAACTCCCTAATTTAGCTAAACCCTTTGACCTTTACATACCCGGTCAAAGGTTAATCGCCCTTGGAGCCTTAGTTCAAAAACTGGGACCACTTGAAATGGAGCAACACAAGAATGCCCTTCAGGTATGATAAACTATGGTCACCAAGGGCTTTGCCCACCGACTCATCAGGCCCGGATACTGGGGTATCTAAAAAGCTGGAAATCAGCAGCCCGCAAGGCCAGCTCCCTCCTAAGGGAAAAGGACCCCACGTGGTGATCCTAACCACCCATCATGCCCTGAAGTTGCAGGGGTCGCTCTGTGGACACACTGACCTCGAGTGAGGAGGCCCTCCAACTCCAACCTCCAGAGAGATAAACGGGGGCAACGGGCCCCCAAGATGACTCATGTGACCATCACTTGACCTGGAGTTTCTCTCAGAAAACGACAAGACTGTGCCCCGAAAGAGCAGACTACTGCTTGCAGGACTTACTGCACCCAGAGGGGAGCTAATAAGCTTGGCGGGGGAAACGTATATCACGCTTTCACCATAGAAAACCCTAGACACCGCGGTGATGGTGGCCAATATGACCGGCTGGACTGCTGGCTACTTCTAAAGGCCGTTGACTCAGTGGACGTCATGGTCCTGGATCACCACTGACCCTGGACTGTCTGGGAGTTGTGCGGGCAGGGCTCTGACACATGGTGCTGTTTGTACATTAATTCAGGGACCTAATTAAAGAAAGCACAGTCTACTGGTCAGAGCATCTAGTCTGGCAAAAACTGTCAGCCTAAGGTCGCCGAACATATGTGGGGTGGGGTGAAACCTGCCACCGCAGCATCTCTGCGCCTCTCTTTCCTGGACCCTTAAAGGTCATTAGAATCTGTAACACTTCCAATGCTGGTGCTCAGGCGGACGAGAAGTGAGGCAGGAGGCCTTGGGACAATCAACCTCACCAGGAGGCTGGTGTGGAGACGTTTTGACCCTCCCCCCATGTATCAGGGCTCCCACCACAACATGAAGCAGTTACAAAAGAGGGGTCTGCACCCTCAACACCCCAAGAATAAGGAACGGAACAAAAAGCAGAGGAGGTGTTCGTCTCCGGCAACGTTCATTAAAAATTCCTGGGAGATAAAAAGAGAATCTGGGCAATAAAATAAAGTCTAACCTGTTTTTCCTTTGTGCTTTGTCTAATTTCACGTGCTCCTAGGGTTCCGCATGCAGAGGTCCCACACCCGGCACTTCAGACCCGATTTCCTAGTGCAGAATGGCTGGTTCGACACCTCAGCTAGTGGGGTCCCATGCAGACTCTGCGGCATAGAGCCTGAGCTGCAGCCAACTCAGCCCTCGAGAGCTCCATCCCCTCCCTCCCACTGACGCTGCCGGGGACCCTACACAGCAGCCCAGCCCACAGCCCATGGGGGAGTGCACGCTCTCACCTCTCCATTCTGTTTTCAAAATAATGTTTCCTTTGCTTCTGAACCAAACTCAGTCTTGATCTGTTGGCTCCTATGACACTGGGCACGGGGACTCCTGTTGGGGTCCACTCTGGAGGATCAGTAACAGAAATTGAGAACATTGTAACTTCAATGAACAGATGTGTGAGCCAAACTGTAGTTAACATAGAGCAGTGTATAATGCTCGGGTAAAATAAGATGTTTCTAAGACTTACATTTGATATTTCCATCACTTTCCTATAAGCAAGTTCAGTGAAGACGTCTGTCTTATTTGTCAGGTCAACATTAGAGAAATGAAGTGATTTATTTTCATGGATGTACATCGAATACTCTTGGCTGAAGCTTCAATCTTTTTTTGAATGCTTTTCCATTGAAAATGATACCTCTCTTTCAGCTCCCCCATTTCTGAGAAGTATAAAACCTTATAATTTATTATTACCAAAGGGGAAAGGTAGGAGAAGGGATAAATTAACAGTTTGGGATTAACACATACACACTGCTATGTATAAAATAGATCATCAACAAGGAACTACTGTATAGCACAGGGAACTACACTGAATATTTTGCAATAACCTATAAGGGGAAATAATCTGAAAAAGAATAGATATTTTTATTGACATCATCTATCAATGACAGATAAAATGTAACCTAAGCAAGGCCGATGGTGAGCGCTCTGACCCTGAAGATTTCAGTCATCTAAAGTTTGGGCTCTGCCTATTTCCCAAGGCCCTTAAAGGACATACGTGTAGCCGTAGCTTAAAAATTCCCCAGTTTGGGGTTCGGGGAGGCACTGATTTGGAAAAATCCCTGGTGTTCTCCTTACATGCACGGGACCCTTCCTACAGCTAAAACATGCCTGTCACACCTAGAGGATGGTACACCGTTTGATCGGAAAGAGTTTGGAAAAGGCACCTCATCTCCTCATTGCATGGTGCTCGGGTTCAACCCTCCAGCATCTTTCCTAACAATCTCCTCACTTGGTGATATCAGCACCGTCAACATCCTGTTGCACACAGTTTGGAATTTGTCCAGAGGATGTAGCGGAAGGATGAGAAAAATATAGAGACATGTCTTAGGTGTTCGGACAGGCACATGCCACTCTAATTTCCAATCCAGAACACAAATTCATCAAAGGCTAGAATTGCCCACGGAAACAGAATAGGGCTAGAGGAAATCCCGCTGTTTTGTGTCCAGTTTCCAAAAACACAAGTTGAAAAATGGAACTCAGGGGCACTAAAATTCATGAAACTGCAGAGTTGAAAATATCTATCGTCGAAAAATGTCTTGAGGTAAGTCACAGAAAAGGACTTGTAAGCAAGGGAGAGTGGCAGGAAACAGATTTGAAGAGGTAGAAAGGACTCCCCATTAAAGCACAAGAAAAGGGGCTGAACATCGCCAATGATGCAGTTGGCCAAAAAGGGTGTATGCATTTTTTCTGAATATATTCAAGTAAAGGCCATACACACTTTTTATCCAACCAAACAGGTGGGCACTGGAAATCAATATCACAAAATGTATCACTTCACATCAGTCAGAAGGGCCATCCACATAAAGTGTAAACACCAGAAATGCAGGACAGGGCGAGGAGAAAAGGGAGCCCTGTGAGGCTGATAGTGGAAATGTAATTTGCCAACGGCCACTCTGGAGAAGTGTATTGTGTTTGCTAAAACATCTAAAAAATGAGCTACAGAGCATAGGGCACTTGCACTCATGGGCGTGTACCTTGGGAAAAACAAAAATCGACAGAAAACAGGCACCCGAACGTTTACCACCTCTCTGTTAAAAAGGGCCTCAACTTGGATATAACCTAAATGTCCCTGGAAGGATAAAATGGATAAAAGAGATGGGGTACTTATGTAGAGTGGAATATTACTCATCCAGAAATCAATCAAATAAGGCCAGTTGTAACAACTCTGGAGGAGTTACATACGATCATTCTAAGTGACATATGTCAGAAAGAAAAAGACACATATCATAAGATGTCACTTAAAGGTGGAATCAAAAATGGCTACACATGAAATAAATTACAAAACAGAAACATAGTCAAATATGTAGAAAATAGACATAAGGCTGCTAAATGGGAAAGGTGGGGAATGGTGAGGTATTATCCAGGAGGTTGAAATTAGCAAAGATACCATTCCAAGTACCAAATTGAATAACTGACAAGGCCTACACGGTACCTCAAAGAACTGCACTCAGCCCACTCAAGTCACTGGAAAATAATACATATGACTGGTAAGCATCTGAAACAGAAGTTATTGTTGTCTCACAGTACATGAATCAAGTGGATGTACAGCAGCAAAAAACAGAGCTTTGAAAATCAGCTGTAACCAATATAAAAATAAATTTAAAACTATTTATAAAAACAGTGAGACAGACAAAAATTCTTACAACTTTTGTTGAAGGGCTACGATGTAACATGGATTGAACACATGTAGACCCACAGCAGGATGATTATATAAGGCTGGAAGCTATGCACGCTAAGAGATGTTAGAGAGGCTGGGTGAGGAAATGCAGACCTTTTAAAGTAATACTGCCTGGTACCCATTCCATGGGTCCCAAATCTGCAGGTTCAAGGGAGTCTTCTGACAGCGAAAACATGCCTGGGAAACCGAGATGAATGTACACCGTGTGCTCAGGAAAGGTGTCTAAAATGCACCTCATTTTTGATCTCCTGCTGCTGGGGTTCGCCATTCCAGCCACATTACTAACAGCCTCCCCACTTGGAGAATCAGCACCTTTAACCTCCTGTTTCCCACAGTTTGCAATTTGTGCAGAGGGTAAATGGGAAGAGGGGGAACCAATGAGAGATTAGCTGTAGGACTTTTGACAGGCACATGTCACTCTAATTTCCCATTAGGAAGAAGAATTAACCAAAGGCTCAGCCTGCCTCCCCAGAACCAGAATAGGGCCGGAAGCAATCCAATGGTTTGGCGGCCAGCTCACAAAAAACGCGAGTTGCAAAATGGAGCTCAGGAGCAGACAATTCAAAGACCTGCAAAGATATAAATGATAACCAACGTCCAAAAATATATTCAGGTAAGGCAACGAAGAGGATCTGAATGAGAGGCAGAATTGCAGGAAACAGATTTCAAAAGGTAGATTGTACTCACATTTAAAGCATATGAAAAGCAGCAGAATTTCTAAAATGATGCAGTTGGGCAAATGGGTGTATGCGTTTTTTTCGTGAATATCTTCAGGAAAAAAACACATGCAGAATTTTTGGCCAACCAAGCAAGAGGGAAATGCAAATCTGCACAACAAAGGAGTCTCAATTTCCACTGCTCAGAAAGGCAATCCAAAAAATGTGTACAAACCAGAAATGCAGGAGAGGCCATGGAAAACAGGGAGCCTAGTCACGCTGATGGGTGGGGTATAAATATCCAAGAGCCACTCTGAAGAAGTGTATGCTGTTTCCTAAAACTTCTAAAATACAAAGCCCCCAAGCAAAGGGGACTTCAACTCACGGGCATATGACTTGGGAAGACTAAATATCAATAAGACACAGGCACCCCAAAGTTTAGGGCTGCTCTGCATACAAGAACCTCAACTTTGGTAAACCTAAAATATCCCAGGAAAAAGAGAAATGCATAAAGAACTTGTGGTAATTTTGTACAACGGAATATCACTCAGACGTGAAATCAGTGTATATAAGGCCAGTAGCAGCATAATGAGTGGATTTAGGTATGATGATTCTAAGGGAAATTAGTCACACAGAAAAAGAATCTTATCATAAGATATCACTTATAGAGGGAATGTCAATATCACAACACATGAACTGAATTAGGAAAGAGAACAGAGTCTCACATTTAGAAAAAAACTCTTATGCCTGCTTCAGGGGAATGGAGAGGTGGGGTGATGCATAAAACCAGAGTATGATATTAGCACAGGTACCATTCCATAAACCAAATACAGAATAGACAAGACCTACACCTTCCTCAGTGAATGGGACTCAACACCCCTATTCCCCGCCGAGGAATATATCTGACTAGTAAGAATCTTAAAACCTATGTATTCATATGTCTCCGTAAGGAAATCAATTGTGTCTAGACTGGCATAAACAGGTCAGTGAAAACCAGCTCAACCCCATAATAAAAATGAATTTCAAAAACAAACCAAAAAACAGCAAAATTCTTACACAATTCCTTCAGGGGTTCTAATGAAACCTGGAATGACCCTATCTGCAAAGACAGCTGGATGAGACATAAGGCTGGACACTTGGGACTGAGAGGACTGGTGAGATTGGGAGAGAAAATGCAGAACCTTTAAAGTAGTAATGCATGCCACCATTCCATGGGTCCCAAATCTCCAGGTAGAAGGGAATATCACTACAGTTATAACATGTATGGGAAACCTAGAGAATGGACACCCTGTGATGGCGAAAGGTTTCTAAAACTCTCCTAATTTTTCCTCTCCTTGTGCTCCACTTTGGCATTCCAACTGCTTTACTATCAATCTCCCAACTTAGGAGAGTCAGCCCCTATAACCTCCTGGTTCGCACAGTTTGCTATTTGTGCAGATGATGAAAGGGAAGAGGGAGAACCAATCAGAGAGTAGATGTAGGCATTTGGACGGGCACATGTCACTCTAATTTCCCGTCAGGAAGAAGAATTAACCAAAGCCTCAGCCACCCACAGGGAACCAATAAAGCCACCCCTGGAACCAGTATAGGTCCTGAAGCAAAATTGTGGATTTGCGGCCAGCTCACAAAAATGGGATTTGAAAATTGGAGCTCAGGGGCCCAGCAATTCAAAAACCTGCAGAGTTATAAAGGACTACTCTCTTCCAGAAATCTGTTGAGGGAAGGCAATGAAGCGGACTTGAAAATGAGGCAGAATTGCACAAAACATATTTCAAGAGGTAAATTGGAATCGCCTTTGAAGCACAGAAAAAGCATCCCAACTTGGACGGTGATGCACTTGGCCAAAAAGGGCGTATGCCTTTTCCCCTGAATATATTCAGGAGAAAACGCATACGTCCTTTCTGGCCAATGAAGCAAGCATGCAATGCAAATCCACACTACAAAGAATTGTCACTTCCCACCGGTCCAAAGGGACATCTGTATATCTGTAAAAACCAGAAAGGCAAGAGCGAGATGACAAGGGCATGAAGCAATGTGATCCCAAGGGTCATGGAGGGTTGTGATGACAAGCGCATGGAGCATTGTGATGACAAGATTATGTAGCATTTTGCTGACAAAGGCAAGGAGCATTGTGATGACAAGGTTCATGGAGCACTTTGATGACAAGCGTCATGGAGCATTGTGATTACAGGGGTCATGGAGCATTGGGATGACAAGAGCATGGATCATTGTGATGACAAGGTTCATGGAGCATTTTGATGACAAGAGTCCCGGATCATTGTGTCGTCAGGGTTCATGGAGCGTTGTGATGACAGTGGTCATGGAGCATTGTGATGACAGGGGTCAGGGAGCATTGTGATGAGAAGGTCATGGACCATTGGCTGAAAATGTTCATGGAGTATTGTGATGAGAGGCGTCATGGAGCATTGTGATGACAAGGTACTGGAGCATTGTGATGAGAAGACCATGGAGCCTTGTGATGACATGTCTCATGGGGCATTCTGAGGAAAAGGGGCATGCAGCATTGTGATTACAGAGGTCTTGGAGCATTGTTGTGACAAGGGCATGGAGCATTGGGATGAGAAGGCCATGGAGCGTTCTGATGACATGCATCATGGAGCTTTGTGAGGACAAGGGCATGGAGCATTGTGTTTTCAGGGGTCTTGGAGCACTGTGATGAAAAGGGCATGGATCATTGTGATGAAAAAGGCATGGAGCCTGGTCATGACAGGGTTCAAGGAGCATACTGACGACAAGTGTCAGGGAGCATTGTGATGACAAGGGTATTGAGCATTGTGATGACAAAGGTCATGGAGCATTGTGATGAGAAGACGATGGATAATTGTGATGACGAGCGTCATGGGGCGTTGTGATGATAAGTGTTATGGAACATTTTGATCACAAGGATTTGGAGCATTGTGATGACAGAGGTCATGGGGCATTTTGATTTCATTGTGATGACAATAGCCTGAAGCATTATGATGATGGGCATGCTGCATTGTGATGACAGGGTTCATGGAGCATTGAGATGAAAAGGGGCATGGAGCATTGTGATTACAGGAGTCTTGGAGCATTGTGATGACAAGGGCATGGAGCATCGTGAATGAGAAGGCCATGGAGAATTCTGATGACATGCGTCATGGAGCTTTGTGATGACAAGGGCATGGAGCATTGTGATTACAGGGGTCTTGGAGCACTGTGATGACAAGGGTCATGGAGCCTTGTGATGACAAGGCCGTGGAACATTGTGATGGCAGTGGTCATGGAGCATTTTTATGACAGGGGTCATGGAGCATTGTGATGACCAGGGCAAGGAACACTGTGATACATGGGTCATGGAGGATTGTAATGACAAGCGCATGGAGCATTGTGATAAGAATGGCATCGAGCATTGTGATGAAAAGCATCATGTAGCCTGTGATGACAAGGGCATGGAACAATGTGATGAGAGGTTTCATGGAGCATTGTGATGACAATGGCATGCAGCATTGTGATGCCAAGGGTCATGGAGCTTTGTGATGACAAAGGTCATGGAGCATTTTGATGACAAGAGGTGTGGTGCATTCTGTTGTGTAGGGCAGGGAGCATTGTGATAACAGGGTCATGGAGCAATTTGATGAAAAGTGTCATGGAACATTTTGATGACAGGGGTTATGGAACATTGAGATGTCAAGGGTCATGGAACATTTCCATGACAGGGTTTAAGGACCATTGTGATGACAGGGGAGTGGGTGTATTGTGATGACTAGTGAGGGAACATGTTGATATCAGTGGTGAGAGAGCATTTTTATAAGAAGTGCATGGAGCATTGTGATGACAATCTTTATGGAGCATTGTGATGACAAGGTTGTGGAGCATTGTGATGACAAGGGTCATGGAGCATTGAGTTGACAAAGGCACGGAGCATTGTGATGACAAGTGTCACGGAGCATTGTGATGAAAAGTTCATGGAGCATTGTGGTGACAAAGTTCACAGAGCCTTGTGATGATGAGGGCATGGACCATTGTGATGACACAGGTCATGAAGCCTTGTGAAGACTGGAGTCACGGAGAATTGTGATGACTGGGGTCATGGAGCATTGTGATGACAAGGGCATGGAGCTTTGTGATGACAGGGGCATAGGGCATTGGTCTGACAAGTTTCATGGATAATTGTGTTGACAGTGGGCATGGCACATTGTGATGACAAGGTCATGGAGCATTGTGAAGACAAGGTCATGGAGTATTGTGAAGACAGGTGTCAGGGAGCATTGTGATGACATATTTCATGGTCCATTGTGATGACAATGGCATGGAGCATTGTGATGCCAAGTGTTATGGAGGATTGTGATGACAAAGGTAATGGAGCATTGTGATGACAAGGGCTTGGATCATTGTGATGACAAGGGCATGGAGCATTGTGATGACAACGGGCAGTGAGAATTTTGATGAAAAGGTCGTGAAGCATTGTGATAACAAAGGCATGGAGCTTGCTATGACAGGGGTCATGGGGCATTGCGATGACAAGTGCATGGAGAATTGTGATGACAAGAGCATGTAACATAGTGATGAGAACTGTCATGGAGCACTGTGATGACAAGGACGTGGAGAATTGTGATGACAAGGGACATGGTGCATTGTCATAACCAGGGCATGGAGCATTGTGATTGCAAGACCGTGGAGCACTGTGATGAGAAGACCATGGATAATTGTGATGACGAGCATCATGGAACACTGTAATGACAAGGGGCATGGAGCATTGTGATGACAGGTGTCATGGAGCATTGTGACGACAGGGGTCATGGATCATTGTGATGACAAGTGTCACGGAGCATTCTGATGACAAGCTTGTGGAGTATTGTGATGACAATGGCATGGAGCATTGTGATGAAAAGGGCATGGATCACTGTGATGAAAAAGGCATGGAGACTTGTCATGACAGGGTTCAATGAGCATACTGACGACAGGTGTCAGGGAGCATTGTGATGACAAGTGTATTGAGAATTGTGATGACAAGGGTCATGGAGCATTGTGATGAGAAGTCCATGGATAATTGTGATGACCAGCATCATGGGGCGTTGTGATGACAAGTATTATGGAACATTGTGATCACAAGGGTTTGGAGCATTGTGATGACAGAGGTCATGGATCATTTTGATTTCATTGTGATGACAATAGCATGAAGCATTATGATGATGGGCATGGTGCATTATGATGACAGGGTTCATGGATCATTGAGATGAAAAGGGGCATGGAGCATTGTGATTACAGGGGTCTTGGAGCATTGTGATGAGAAGGGTCATGGAGCCTTGTAATGACAAGGCCATGGAATATCGTGATGGCAGGGGTAATGGAGCATTGTTATCACAGGTGTAATGGAGCATTGTGATGGCAAGGGCATGGAGCATTGTGATGAGAAGGCCATGGAGCATTCTGATGACATGTGTCAGGTAGCATTGTGATGACAATGGCATGGAGCAATGTGATGAGAGCGTTCATGGAGCATTGTGATGACCATGACATGGAGCATTGTGATGCAAAGGGTCACGGATCTTTGTGATGACAAAGGTCATGGAGCATTTTGATGACAAGGGCGTGGTGCATTGTGATGAGAAGGGCAGGGAGCATTGTGATGACAGGGTCATGGAACAATTTGATGAAAAGGGTCATGCAACATTTTGATGACAGGGGTTATGGAACATTGTGATGTCAGGGGTCATTGAGCATTTTGATGAAATGGTTCATGGAGCATTTTGATGACAGGGGTTATGGAACATTGTGATGTCAGGGGTCATCGAACATTGTGATGATAAGCGCATGTAGAATTGTGATGACAGGAGTCATGGAACATTGTGATGATAGGGGTGAGGGAGTATTGTGATGAATAGTGATGTAACATTGTGATATCAGTGGTGAGAGAGCATTTTGATGAGAAGTGCATGGAGCATTGTGATGACAAGGTTTATGGAGCATTGTGATGACAAGATTGTGGAGCACTGTGATGACAAGCGCATGGCGCATTGTGATGACATGGGTCATGGAGCATTGTGCTGACAAGCGCATGGAGCATTGTGATGACAAGGGTCATGGAGCATTGTGCTGAGAAAGGCATAGAGCATTGTGATGACAAGGGTCAAAGAGCATTGTGATGAAAAGTTCATGGAGCATTGTGGTTAAAAAGTCACAGAGACTGTAGATGAGGAGGGCATGGACCATTGTGATGACAAAGGTCATGAAGCATTGTGATGACTGGAGTCACGGAGAATTGTGATGACAGGGGTCGTGGAGCATTGTGATAAGAAGGGCATGGAACATTGTGATGACAAGGGCATGGAGCATTGGTCTCATAAGTTTCATGGATTATTGCGATGACAGTTGGAATGGCGCATTGTGATGACAAGGGCATGGAGCACTGTGATGACCAGGTCATGCAGTATTGTGAAGACAGGTGTCAGGGAGCATTGTGATGACATATGTAATGGCCCATTGTGATGACAATGGCATGGAGCATTGTGTTGCCAAGTGTCATGGAGGATTCTGATGACAAAGGTAATGGAGCATTGTGATGACAATGGCTTGGAGCATTGTGATGACAAGGGTCAGGGAGCATTCTGATGACAAGCTTGTGGAGTAATTTGATGACATTGGCATGGAGCATTGTGATGAAAACGGCATGGGGCATTGCGATGAAAAAGGCATGGAGCCTTTTCGTGACAGGTTTCAAGGAGCATTCTGACGACAAGTGTCAGGGAGCATTGTGATGACAAGTGTATTGAAAATTATGATGACAAAGGTCATGGAGCATTGTGATGAAAAGGGCATGGAGTATTGTGATGAAAGGCATCATGGAGCGTTGTGATGACAAGTGTTATGGAACATTGTGATCACAAGGGTTTGGAGCATTGTGAGGACAGAAGTCTTGGATCATTTTGATTTCAAGGAACATGGAGCATTGTGATGACAAGGGCAGGAAGCAATGTGATCGCAAGGTTCATGGAGTATTGTGATGACAAGCGCATAGAGCATCGTAATGACAGGGTCATGTAGCATTTTGCTGACAAAGGCATGGAGCATTGAGATGACAGGTGTCCAGGAGCACTGTGATGGCAAGCGTCAAGGAGCATTGTGTTTACAGGGGTCAAGGAGCATTGGGATGACAAGGGCATGCATCATTGTGATGCCAAGTGTCATGGAGCATTGGGCTGAAAATGTTCATGGAGTTTTGTGATGACAGGGGTCATGGAGCATTGTGATGACTAGGGAATGGAGCATTGTGATGACAAGAGTACCGGATCATTGTGTTGTCAGGTGTCATGGAGCGTTGTGATGACAGTGGTCATGGAGCATTGTGATGATATTGGTCAAGGAGCATTGTAATGAGAAGGTCATGGAGCATTGGGCTGAAAACGTTCATGGAGTATTGTGATGACAGGCGTCATGGAGCATTGTGATGATAAGGGAATGGAGCATTTTGATGACAACGTCCTGGAGCATTGTGATGAGAAGTCCATGGAGCCTTGTGATGCCAAGTCTCATGGAGCATTCTGATGAAAAGGGGCATGGAGCATTGTGATTACAGGGGTCTAGGACCATTGTGATGACAAGGGCATGGAGCATTGTGATGAAAAGTGCATGGATCATTGTGATGAAAAAGGCATGGAGCCTTGTCATGAAAGGGTTCAAGGAGCATACCGATGGCAAGAGTAAGGGAGCATTGTGATGACATGTGTATTGAGCATTGTGATGACAAATGTCATGGGGCATTGTGATGAGAAGTCCATGGATAATTGTGATGACCAGCGTCATGGGGCATTGTGATGACAAGTGTTATGGAACATTGTGATCACAAGGGTTTGGAGCATTGTGATGACAGAGTTCATGGAGCATTTTGATTTCATTGTGATGACAATAGCATGAAGCATTATGATGATGGGCATGGTGCATTGTGATGACAGTGTTCATGGAGCATTTTGATGAAAAGGGTCATGGAGCATTTGTCTGACAAGTTTCATGGATTATTGTGATGACAGTGGGCATGGCACATTGTGATGACAAGGGCATGAAGCATTGTGATGACAAGGTCATGGAGTATTGTGAAGACAGGTGTCAGGGAGCATTGTGATGACATATGTCATGTTCCATTGTGATGACAATAACACGGAGCATTGTGATGCCAAGTGTCATGGAGGATTATTGTGACAAACGTAAAGGAGCATTTTGATGACAAGGGCATGGAGCATTGAGATGACAAGGTCCACTGATAATTTTAATGTCCAGGTCGTGAAACATTGTGATGACAAGCGCATGGAGCTTCCTATGACAGGGGTCATGGAGCATTGCGATGACAAGTGCATGGAGTATTGTGATGACAAGAGCATATAACATTGTGATGAGAAGTGCCATGGAGCATTGTGATGACAAGGAAGTGGAGAATTGTGAGGACGAGGGACATTGAGCTTTGAGATGACCAGGGCATGGAGAATTGTGATGGCAAAACCGTGGAGCATTTTGATGAGAAGACCTTGCGTAATTGTGATGACGAGCATCATGAAGCACTGTAATGACAAGGGGCATGAAGCATTGTGATGACAGGTGTCAGGGAGCATTGTGATGACAGGGGTCATGGAGCATTGTGATGACAAGGGCACGGAGCATTGTGATGACAAGGGCCATTGAGAATTTTGATGACAAGGTCATGAAGCATTGTGATGACAAACACTTGGAGCTTGCTATGACAGGGGGCATGGAACATTGCAATGACAAGTGCATGGAGAATTGTGATGACAAGAGCATGTAACATTGTGATGAGAAGTGTCATGTAGCATTGTGATGACAAGGACGTGGAGAATTGTGATGACAAGGGACATGGAGCATTGTGATGAGCAGGGCATAGAGCATTGTGATGACAGGTGTCATGGAGCATTATTATGACAAGGGCCATAGTGCATTCTGACATAAGATATCACTTATGAAGGGAATGTAAACATGGCTACATATGAACTGAATTAGGAAAGAGAACAGTGTCTCAGATATAGAAAACACACTTATGCTTGCTTAAGGGGAAAGGAGAGGTGGGGAGACACACAAAACCAGAGTTTGATATTAGCACAGGTAACATTCCATAATCCAAATACAGAAGAGACAAGCCCTACTCCTTCCTCAGTGAATGGGACTCAACACCCTAATTCCCGGCAGAGAAATATATCTGACTAGTAAGAATCTTAAAACCTATGTATTGATATGTCTCCGTAAAGGAACCAAGTGTGCCTAGGACGACATAAACACGGCAGTGAGAAGCAGCTCAAACCCACTATAAAAATGAATTTCAAAACAAAACAAAAAACAGTTTAATTCTTACACAATACCTTCAGGGGTTCTGATGAAACTTGGAATGACCCTGTCTACAACGACAGCTGGATGTGGCATAAGGCTGGTCACTTGGGACTGAGACGATTGGTGAGATTGGGTGAGAAAAGGCAGACCCTCTAAAGCAATAATTCCTGCCCATCATTCCATGGTTCCCAACTCTCCAGGTAGATGGGAATATCACTACAGTTATAACATGTATGGGAAACCTAGAGAATGGACACCCTCTGATGGAGAAAGGTTTCTAAAACTCTACTAATTTTTTTTCTCTCCTTGTGCTCCAACTTGACATTCCAACTGCTTTAATATCAATCTCCCAACTTGGAGAGTCAACCCCTATAACCTGTTTCGCACAGTTGGCACATTGTTCAGAGGATATAAGGGAAAAGGGAGAACCAATGAGAGAGTAGCTGTAGGCATTTGGACGGCCACATGTCACTCTAATTTCCCGTCACGAAGAAGAATTAACCAAACTCTCAGCCTGCCCCCCCCGCGGAACCTGTACAGGTCCTGAAGCAAAACTATGGATTTGCGGTCAGCTCACAAAAACGCGAGTTGAGAACTGGAGCACAGCGGCACAGCATTTCACTAACTTGCAGAGTTATAAAGGACTACTCTCTTCCAAAAATCTGTTGAGGGAAAGCCACGAGGCAGACTTTAAAATGATGCAGAATTGCACGAAACAGATTTCAAGAAGTATATTGGAATTGCCTTTAAACACAGGAAAAGCATCACAACTTCGACAATTATGGAATTGTCCATAAAGGGCGTATGCGTTTTCACCTGAATATATTCAGGAGAAAACGCATACGCCGATTTTGACCAACCAAGCAACTGCACAATGCAAATCTGCACTACAAATAAGTATCACTTCCCACCGGTCAAAAGGGTCATCTGCAAAATGTGTAAAAACCAGAAAGGCAAGACAGGCTCTGGAGAACAGTAAGCCTTGTTATGCTCATGGGTGGGATGTAAATTGCCAACAGCCACCCTGGAGGAGTGCATTGTGTTCTCTAAAAGAAGTAAACAACAGAGCTTCACAACCTAAGTCACTTCCAGTCATGGGAATATACCTTGGGAAAACTGAATATCAATAAGACACAGCCACCCCAAAATTTAGGGCAGCACTGCTTACAAGAACCTCGAATCCGGGACACCTTAAATATCCAAGGAAAGACAAAAATGGTAAAGAAATTGTGGTACTTACGTATGATGGAATATCCCTCAGCCATGAAATCAATGTCATAAGGCCAGTAGAAGCAAAATGAGTGGATTCAGGTTCGATGATTCTAAGTGAAATAAGTCACACAGAAAAAGAAACTTATCATAAGATATCACTTATGAAGATCCTGTAAACATGGCTACACATGGACTGAGTTAGGAAAGAGAACAGTGTCTCACATTTAGAAAACACTCTTATGCCTGCTTAAGGGTGAAGGAGAGGTGGGGGAGATGCATAAAACCAGAGTTTTATATAAGCACAGATACCGTCACAAAAACCAACTATGGAATAGACAAAACCTACACCTTCCTCAGTGAAAGGGACTCAAAACCCCATATTTCCCGCAGAGGAATACATCTGACTAGTAAGAATCTTAAAACCTATGTATTGATATGTCTCCATAAGGGAATCAAGTGTGTCTAGACTGGCATAAACATGGCAGCGAGAATCAGCTCAAACCCACTATAAAAAGGAATTTCAAAAACAAAACAAAAAAACTGGGAAATTCTTTACAATTCCTTCAGGGTCGCTGATGAAACGTTGAATGACCGTATCTACAGTGACAGCTGGATGTGGCATAAGGCTGGACACTTGGGACTGAGAGGATTGGTGAGATTGGGTGAGCAAATGCAGACCCTTTAAAGCAATAATGCATGGCAACCATTCCATGGGTCCCACTCTGCAGGTTGAAGAGAATATTACTACAGCAATAACATATACAGGAAATCTAGAGAATGGACACACTGTGAATACGAAAGGTTTCTACAACTCAACGAATAGTCCCTCTCCTGGTGCTCCGGTTTGACTTTCCAACTGCTTTACTATCAATCTCCCAACTTGGAGAGACAGCCCCTTTAACATCCTGGTTCACACACGTTGCCAAATTGGCAGAGGATGAAAGGCATGAGGGAGAACCAATGAGAGAGTAGCTGTTAGGCATTTGGACGGTCACATGTCAATCTAATTTCCCGGCAGGAAGAAGAATTAACCAAAGTCTCAGCCACCCACCGGGAACCAGTATAGGTCCTGCACCAAAATTTTGGACTTGCGGTCAGTTCACAAAAAACGAGTTGAAAAATGGAGCTCAGGGGCACAGCAATTCACAAACTGACAGAATAATAAAGGAAAACTATCGTCTAAAAATCTGTTGAGGGAAGGCAACGAGGTGGACTTGAAATCGAGGCAGAATAGCAGGAAACAGATTTCAAGAGGTACATTGGAATCGCCTTTAAAGCACACGAAGAGGGGCACAACTTCGACAATGATGCACTTGGCCAAAAAGGGCGTATTCGTTTTCTCCTGAAGATATTCAGGAGAAAACGCATACGCCTTTTTTGGCCAAGCAAGCAAGAAGGCAATGCAAATTGGCACTAGAAAGAAGTATCACTTCCCACCGGTCAAAAGGGACATCCAAAAAATATATAAAAAACAGAAAGGCAAGAGAGGCCCTGGAGAACAGGGAGCCTTGTTATGCTGATGGGCGGGATGTAAATTGCCAACTGCCTCCCTGGAGGAGTGTATTGTGTTCCCTAAAACAAGTAAAGAACAGAGCTACAGAGCCAAGGGCACTTCCAGTCTAGGGAATAAACCTTGGGAAAACTGAAAAACAATAATACAGAGCCACCCCAAAATTTAGGGCGGCACTGCCTACAAGAACTTCAACTTGGGTACACCTTAAATATCCCAGGAAATATAAAAATGGTTCAAAAATTTGTGGTACATACGTACGATGGAATATCCCTCAGACATGAAATCAATGTCATAAGACCAGTAGCAGCAAAATGAGTGGATTCAGGTACGATGATTCTAAGTGAACAAAGTCACACAGAAACAGAAACTTATCATAAGATATCACTTATGATGATCATGTCAACATGGCTACACCTGAACTTAGATAGGAAAGAGAACAGAGTCTCACATTTAGAAAACACTCTTATTCCTTCTTAAGGGGGAATGAGAGGTGGGGTGATGCATAAAACCAGAGTTTGATATAAGCACAGGTACTGTTCCAAAAACCAACTATGGAATACAGAAGACATACACCTTCCTCAGTGAAAGGGACTCAAAACCCCATATTTCCCGCAGAGGAATATATGTGACTAGTAAGAATCTTAAAACCTATGTATTGATATGACACCATAAGGGAATGAAGTGTTTCTAGACTGGCATAAACATGGCAGCGAGAATCAGCCTAAACTCACTATAAAAAGGAATTTAAAAAACAAAACAAAAAAAAACATGGAAATTCTTTACAATTCCTTCAGTCTCTGATGAACCCTGGAATGACCCTAACTACAATGACACCTGGATATGGCATAAGGCTGGACACTTGGGAATGAGAGAATTGGTGGCATTGGGTGAGCAAATGCAGACCCTTTAAAGCAATAACGCATGGCACCCATTCCATGGGTCCCAACTCTCCAGGTTGAAGGGAATATTACTAGATCTATAACATGTAAAGGAAACCTAGAGAATGGACACAGTGTGAATACGAAAGGTTTCTAAAACTCAACTAATAGTCCCTCTCCTGGTGCTCACGTTTGACTTTCAAACTGCTTTACTATCAATCTCCCAACGTAGAGTGACAGCACATTTAACCTCCTGGTTCGCACACGTTGCCAATTAGGCAGAGGAGGAAAGGGAAGAGGGAGAACCAATGAGAGAGTAGCTGTTTGGCATTTGGATGGGCACATGTCACTCTAATTTCCTGGCAGGAAGAAGAATTAACCAAAGTCTCAGCCACCCACTGGGAACCAGTATAGCTACTGAACCAAAATATTGGTCTTGCGTTCATCTCACAAAAAAGGAGTTGAAAAATGGAGCTCAGGGGCACAGCAATTCACAAACTGGCACAATAATAAAGGACAACTATCATCCAAAAATCTGTTGACGGAAGGCATTGAGGCAGCTTGAAAGCGAGGCAGAATAGCAGGAAAGTGATTTCAAGAGGTATGTTGGAATCGCCTTTAAAGCACAGGAAGATGGGCACAACTTCGACAATGATGCACTTGGCCAAATAGGGCATATGCGTTTTCTCCTGATTATATTTAGGAGATAACGCATATGCCCTTTTTGGCCAAGCAAGCAAGTGGACAATGCAAATCTGCACTACAAAGAAGTATCACTTCCCACCGGTCAAAAGGGACATCCACAAAATGTGTAAAAACCAGAAAGGCAAGACAGGCCCTGGAGAACAGGGAGCCTTGTTATGCTGATGGGCGGTATGTAAATTGCCAACTCCCTCTCTGGAGGAGAGCACTGTGTTCCCTAAAACAAGTAAACAACAGAGCTACAGAGCCACGGGCACTTCCAGTCTAGGGAATATACCTTGAGAAAACTGAAAATCAATAAGACAGAGCCACACCAAAATTTAGGGCTGCACTGCTTACAAGAACCTCAACTTGGGTACACCTTAAATATCCCAGGAAATATAAAATTGGTTCAAAATATTGTGGTACTTACGTACGATGGAATATCCCTCAGCCATGAAATCAATGTCATAAGACCAGTAGCAGCAAAATGAGTGGATTCCGGTTCGATGATTCTAAGTGAAATAAGTCACACAGAAAAAGCAACTTATCATAAGATATCACTTATGAAGATCCTGTAAACATGGCTACACTTGAACTTAGCTAGGAAAGAGAACAGAGTCTCACATTTGGAAAACACTCTTATGCCTGCTTAAGGGGGAAGGAGAGGTGGGGGATGCATAAAACCGGAGTTTGATATAAGCACAGGTAACGTTCCAAAAACCAACTATGGAATAGACAAGACCTACACCTTCCTCAGTGAAAGGGACTCAAAACCCCATATTTCCCGCAGAAGAATATATCTGACAAGTAAGAATCTTAAAACCTATGTATTGATATGTCTCTGTAAGGGAATCAAGTGTGTCTAGACTGGCATAAAATTGGCAGCGAGAATCAGCTGAAATCCACTATCAAAAGGAATTTCACAAACAAAACAAAAAAACAGGGAAATTCTTTACAATTCCTTCAGGGTCTCTGATGAAACCTGGAATAACCCTATCTACAAGGACAGCTGCATGTGGCATAAGGCTGGACCCTTGGGACTGAGAGGATTGGTGAGATTGTGTGAGCAAATGCAGACCCTTTAAAGCAATAATGCATGGCACCCAGTCCTTGGGTCCCAACTCTCCAGGTTAAAGGGAATATTACTACAGCTATAACATGTACGGGAAACCTAGAGAATGGACACACTGTGAATACGAACGGTTTCTAAAACTCAAATAATAGTCCCTCTCCTGGTGCTCAGGTGTGACTTTCCAACTGATTTACTATCAATCTCCCAACTTGGAGAGACAGCCCCTTTAACCTCCTGGTTCGCACACATTGAAAATTTGGCAGAGGATGAAAGGAAGAGGGAGAACCAATGAGAGAGTAGCTGTTAGGCATTTGGACGGGCACATGTCACTCTAATTTCACTGGAGGAAGAAGAATTAACCAAAGTCTCAGCCACCCACGGGGAACAAGTAGAGGTCCTGAACCAAAATTTTGCATTTGCGGTCAGCTCACAAAAAATGAGTTGAAAAATGGGGCTCAGGGCACAGCAATTCACAAACTGGAAGATTAATAAAGACAACTATCATCCAAAAATCTGTTGAGGGAAGGCAACGAGGTGGACATGAAATCGAGGCAGAATAGCAGGAAACAGATTTCAAGAGGTATGTTGGAATCGCCTTTAAAGCACCAGAAGTGGGGCACAACTTCGACAATGATGCACTTGGCCAAAAAGGGTGTTTGCATTTTCTCCCTGAATATATTCAGGAGAAAACGCATACGCCCTTTTTGGCCTAGCAAGCAAGCAGGCAATGCAAATCTGCACTACAAAGAAGTATCACTTCCCACCGGTCAAAAGGGACATCCGCAAAATGTGTAAAAACCAGAAAGGCAAGACAGGCCCTGGAGAACAGGGAGCATTGTTATGCTGATGGGCAGGATGCAAATTGCCAACTGCCTCTCTGGTGGAGTGAACTGTGTTCCCTAAAACAAGTAAACAACAGAGCTACAGAGCCAAGGGCACTTCCAGTCTAGGGAATATACCTTGGGAAAACTGAAAATCAATAAGCCAGAGCCACCCCAACGTTTAGGGCTGCACTGCTTACAAGAACCTCAACTTGGGTACACCTTAAATATCCCAGGAAATATAAAATTGGTTCAAAATATTGTTGTACTTACGTACGATGGAATATCCCTCAGCCATGAAATCAATGTCATAAGACCAGTAGCAGCAAAATGAGTGGATTCAGGTTCGATGATTCTAAGTGAAATAAGTCACACAGAAAAAGCAACTTATCATAAGATATCACTTATGAAGATCCTGTAAACATGGCTACACTTGAACTGAGCTAGGAAAGAGAACATAGTCTCACATTTAGAAAACACTCTTATGCCTGCTTAAGGGGGAAGGAGAGGTGGGGTGATGCATAAAACCAGAGTTTGATATAAGCACAGGTACCGTTCCAAAAACCAACTATGGAATAGACAAGACCTACACCTTCCTCAGTAAAAGGGACTCAAAACCCCATATTTCCCGCAGAAGAATATATCTGACAAGTAAGAATCTTAAAACCTATGTATTGATATGTCTCTGTAAGGGAATCAAGAGTGTCTAGACAGGCATAAGCATGGCAGCGAGAATCAGCTCAAACCCACTATAAAAAGGAATTTCAAAAACAAAACAAAGAAACAGGCAAATTCTTTCCAATTCCTTCAGGGTCTCTGATGAAACCTGGAATGACCCTATCTACAATGACAGCTGGATGTTACATAAGGCTGGACACGTGGCACTGAGAGGATTGGTGAGATTGGGTGAGCAAATGCAGACCCTTCAAAGCAATAATGCATGGCACACATTACATGCGTCCCAACTCTCCAAGTTGAAGGGTATATTACTACAACTATAACATGTACCGGAAACCTAGAGAATGGACACACTGTGAACAAGAAACGTTTCTAAAACTCAACTAATACTCCGTCTACTGGTGCTCATGTTTGACACTGCAACTGCTTTACTATCAATCTCCCAACTTAGAGACAGCACATTTAACCCCCTTGTTGGCACACGTTGCCAATTTGGCACAGGATGAAAGGGAAGAGGGAGAACCAATGAGAGAGTAGCTGTTTGGCATTTGGACGGGCATATGTCACTCTAATTTCCTGGCAGGAAGAAGAATTAACCAAAGTCTCAGCCACCCACCGGGAACCCATATACGTCCTTAACCAAAATATTGGTCTTGCGTTCAGCTCACAAAAAACGAGTTGCAAAATGGGGCTCAGGGGCACAACAATTCACAAACTGGCAGAGTAATAAAGGACAACTATCATCCAAAAATCTGTTGAGGGAAGGCAGCGAGGTAGACTTGAAAGCTAGGCAGAATAGCAGGAAACAGATTTCAAGAGGTACGTTGGAATTGCCTTTAAAGCACAGGAAGAGGGGCACAACTTCGACAATGATGCACTTGGCCAAAAAGGGCGTATGCATTTTCTCCTGAATATATTTAGGAGAGAACTCATATGCCCGTTTTGGCCAAGCAAGCAAGCGGACAATGCAAATCTGCAATACAAAGAAGTATCTCTTCCCACCGGTACAAAAGGGACATCCACAAAATGTGTAAAAACCAGAAAGGCAAGACAGGCCCTGGAGAACAGGGAGCCTTGTTATGCTGATGGGCGGGATGTAAATTGCCAACTGCCTCTCTGGAGGAGTGCATTGGGTTCCCTAAAACAAGAAAACAACAGATCTACAGAGCCAAGGGCACTTCCAGTCTAGGGAATATACCTTGGGAAAACTGAAAATCAATAAGACACAGCCACCTCAAAATTTAGGGCTGCACTGCTTACAAGAACCTCAACTTGGGTACACCTTAAATATCCCAGGAAATATAAAAATGGCTCAAAAAATTGTGGTACTTATGTACGATGGAATATCCGTCAGGCATGAAATCAAAGTCATAAGACCAGTAGAAACAAAATGAGTGGATTCTGTTATGATGATTGTAAGTGAAATAAGACACACAGAAAAAGAAATTTATCATAAGACATCACTTATGAAGATCCTGTAACATGGCTACACTTGAACTGAGTTAGGAAAGAGAACAGAGTCTCACATTTAGAAAACACACTTATGCCTGCTAGAGTTGGAAGGAGAGGTGGGGTGATGCATAAAACCAGAGTTTGATATAAGCACAGGTACTGTTCCAAAAACCAACTATGGAATACAGAAGACCTACAAGTTCCTCACTGAAACGGACTCAAAACCCCATATTTCCGGCATAGGAATATATCTGACTAGTAAGAATCTTAAAACCTATGTATTGATATGTCTCCGTAAGGGAATCAAGTGTTTCTAGACTGGCATAAATATGGCAGCGAGAATCAGCTCAAACCCACTATCAAAAGGAATTTCAAGAACAAAACAAAGAAAACAGGGAAATTCTTTACAATTCCTTCAGGGTCTCTGATGAAACCTGGAATGACCCTATCTACAACGACCGCTGGATGTGGCATAAGGCTGGACACTTGGGACTGAGAGGATTGGTGAGATGGGGTGAGCAAATGCAGACCTTGTAAACCAATAATGCATGGCACCCATTCCATGGGTCCCAACTCTGTGGGTTGAAGGGAATATTAATACAGCTATAACATATACAGGAAACCTAGAGAATGGACACACTGTGAATACGAAAGGTTTCTAAAACTCAACGAATAGTCCCTCTCCTGGTGTTCCGGTTTGACTTTCCAACTGCTTTACTAACAATCTCCCAACTTGGAGAGACACCACTTTTAACCTCCTGGTACACACACGTTGCCAATTTGGCAGAGGATGAAAGGAAAGGGGGAGAACCAATGACAGAGTAGCTGTTAGGCATTTAGACGGGCACATGTCACTCTAATTTCACGGGAGGAAGAAGAATTAACCAAAGTCTCAGCCACCCACGGGGAACAAGTAGAGGTCCTGAACCAAAATTTTGGACTTGCGGTCAGCTCACAAAAAATGAGTTGAAAAATGGGGCTCAGGGCACAGCAATTCACAAACTGGAAGAGTAATAAAGGACAACTATCATCCAAAAATCTGTTGAGGGAAGGCATCGAGGCGGAGTTGAAATCGAGGCAGAATAGCAGGAAACAGATTTCAAGAGGTATGTTGGAATCGCCTTTAAAGCACAAGAAGTGGGGCACAACTTCGACAATGATGCACTTGGCGAAAAAGGGCGTTTGCATTTTCTGCTGAATATTTTCAGGAGAAAAAGCATACGACCTTTTTGGCCAAGCAAGCAAGCAGGCAATGCAAATCTGCACTACAAAGAAGTATCACTTCCCACCGGTCAAAAGGGATATCCGCAAAATGTGTAAAAACCAGAAAGGCAAGACAGGCCCTGGAGAACAGGGAGCATTGTTATGCTGATGGGCAGGATGTAAATTGCCAACTGCCTCTCTGGTGGAGTGAATTGTGTTCCCTAAAACAAGTAAACAACAGAGCTACAGAGCCAAGGGCACTTCCAGTCTAGGGAATATACCTTGGGAAAACTGAAAATCAATAAGACAGAGCCACCCCAACGTTTAGGGCTGCACTGCTTACAAGAACCTCAACATGGTTACACCTTAAATATCCCAGGAAATATAAAAATGGTTCAAAAAATTGTGGTATTTATGTACGATGGAATATCCCTCAGCCATGAAATCAATGTCATAAGACCAGTAGCAGCAAAATGAGTGGAATGAGGTTCGATGATTCTAAGTGAAATAAGTCACACAGAAAAAGCAAGTTATCATAAGATATCACTTACGAAGATCCTGTAAACATGGCTACACTTGAACTGAGTTAGGAAAGAGAACAGTGTCTCACATTTAGAAAACACTCTTATGCCTGCTTAAGGGGGAAGGAGAGGTGGGGTGATGCATAAAACCAGAGTTTGATATAAGCACAGGTACTGTTCCAAAAACCAACTATGGAATAGACAAGACCTACACCTTCCACAGTGAAAGGGACTCAAAACCCCATATTTCCCGAAGAAGAATATATCTGACTAGTAAGAATCTTAAAACCTATGTATTGATATGTCTCTGTAAGAGAATCAAGTGTCTAGACTGGCATAAACATGGCAGCGAGAATCAGCTGAAATCCACTATCAAAAGGAATTTCACAAACAAAACAAAAAAACAGCGAAATTCTTTACAATTCCTTCAGGGTCTCTGATGAAATCTGGAATGACCCTATCTACAATGACCGCTGGATGTGGCATAAGGCTGGACACTTGGGACTTAGAGGATTGGTGAGATTGGGTGAGCAAATGCAGACCTTGTAAACCAATAATGCATGGCACCCATTCCATGGGTCCCAACTCTGCGGGTTGAAGGGAATATTAATACAGCTATAACATGTACAGGAAACCTAGAGAATGGACACACTGTGAATACAAAAGGTTTCTAAAACTCAACGAATAGTCCCTCTCCTGGTGTTCCGGTTTGACTTTCCCACTGCTTTACTATCAATCTCCCAAATTGGAGAGACACCCCTTTTAAGCTCCTGGTACACACACGTTGCCAATTTGGCAGAGGATGAAAGGAAAGGGGGAGAACCAATGACAGAGTAGCTGTTAGGCATTTAGACGGGCATATGTCACTCTAATTTCACGGTAGGAAGAAGAATTAACCAAAGTCTCAGCCTCCCACGGGGAACAAGTAGTGGTCCTGAACCAAAATTTTGGACGTGCGGTCAGCTCACAAAAAATAAGTTGAAAAATGGGGCTCAGGGCACAGCAATTCACAAACTGGAAGAGTAATAAAGGACAACTATCATCCAAAAATCTGTTGAGGGAAGGGAACGAGGCGGAGTTGAAATCGAGGCAGAATAGCAGGAAACAGATTTCAAGAGGTACGTTGGAATCGCCTTTAAAGCACAGGAAGAGTGGAACAACTTCGACAATGATGCACTTGGCCAAAAAGGGCGTATGCGTTTTCTCTTGAATATATTCAGGAGAAAACGCATACGCCCTTTTTGGCCAAGCAAGCAAGCGGGCAATGCAAATCTGCACTACAATGAAGTATCACTTCCCACCGGTCAAAAGGGACACCCGCAAAATGTGTAAAAACCAGAAAGGCAAGACAGGCCCTGGAGAACCGGGAGCCTTTTTATGCTGATGGGCGGGATGTAAATTGCCAACTGCCTCTATGGAGGAGTGCATTGTGTTCCCTAAAACAAGTAAACAACAGAGCTACAGAGCCAAGGGCACTACCAGTCTAAGGAATATACCTTGGGAAAACTGAAAATCAATAAGACAGAGCCACCCCAAAATTTACGGCTGCACTGCTCACAATAACCTCAACTTCGGTACACCTTAAATATCCCAGGAAATATAAAAATGGTTCAAAAAATTGTGGTACTTACGTACGATGGAATATCCCTCAGCCATGAAATCAATGTCATAAGACCAGTAGCAACAAAATGAGTGGATTCTGTTATGATGATTCTAAGTGAAATAAGACACACAGAAAAAGAAATTTATCATAAGATATCACTTATGAAGAACCTGTAAACATGGCTACACTTGAACTTAGCTAGGAAAGAGAACAGAGTCTCACATTTGGAAAACACTCTTATGCCTGCTTAAGGGGGAAGGAGAGGTGGGGTGATGCATAAAACCAGAGTTTCATATAAGCACACCTACCGTTCCGAAAACCAACTATGGAATAGACAAGACCTACACATTCCTCAGTGAAAGGGACTGAAAAGCCCATATTTCCCGCAGAAGAATATATCTGACTAGTAAGAATCTTAAAACCTATGTATTGATATGTCTCTGTAAGAGAATCAAGTGTGTCTAGACTGGCATAAACTTGGCAGCGAGAATCAGCTGAAACCCACTATCAAAAGGAATTTCACAAACAAAACAAAAAAACAGGGAAATTCTTTACAATTCCTTCAGGGTCTCTGATGAAACCTGGAATGACCCTATCTACAACGACAGCTGGATGTGGCATAATGCTGGACACTTGGGACTGAGAGGATTGGTGAGATTGCGTGAGCAAATGCAGACCTTGTAAACCAATAATGCATGGCACCCATTCCATGGGTCCCAACTCTGCGGGTTGAAGGGAATATTAATACAGCTATAACATGTACAGGAAACCTAGAGAATGGACACACTGTGAATACAAAAGGTTTCTAAAACTCAACGAATAGTCCCTCTCCTGGTGTTCCTGTTTGACTTTCCAACTGCTTTACTATCAATCTCCCAACTTGGAGAGACACCACTTTTAACCTCCTGGTACACACACGTTGCCAATTTGGCAGAGGATGAAAGGAAAGGGGGAGAACCAATGACAGAGTAGCTGTTAGGCATTTAGACGGGCACATGTCACTCTAATTTCACGGGAGGAAAAAGAACTAACCAAAGTCTCAGCCTCCCACGGGTAAAAAGTAGAGGTCCTGAACCAAAATTTTGGACTTGCGGTCAGCACACAAAAAATGAGTTGAAAAATGGGGCTCAGGGCACAGCAATTCACAAACTGGAAGAGTAATAAAGGACAACTATCATCCAAAAATCTGTTGAGGGAAGGCAACGAGGCGGAGTTGAAATTGAGGCAGAATACCAGGAAACAGATTTCAAGAGGTATGTTGGAATCGCCTTTAAAGCACAGGAAGAGGGGCACAATTTCGACAATGATGCACTTGGCCAAAAAGGGTATATGCGTTTTCTCCTGAATATATTCATGAGAAAACGCATACGCCCTATTTGGCAAACCAAGCAAGCGGGCAATGCAAATCTGCAATACAAAGAAGTATCACTTCCCACCGGTCAAAAGGGACATCCGCAAAATGTGTAAAACCCAGAAAGGCAAGACAGGCCCTGGAGAACAGGGAGCCTTGTTATGCTAATGGGCTGGATGTAAATTGCCAACTGCCTCTCTGGAGGAGTGCACTATGTTCCCTAAAACAAGTAAACAACAGAGCTACAGAGCCAAGGGCACTTCCAATCTAGGGAATATACCTTGGGAAAACTGAAAGTCAATAAGCCAGAGCCACCGCAAAATTTAGGGCTGCACTGCTTACAGAAACCTCAACTTGGGTACACCTTAAATATCCCAGGAAATATAAAAATGGTTCAAAAATTTGTGGTACTTACGAACGATGGAATATCCCTCAGCCATGAAATCAATGTCATAAGACCAGTAGCAGCAAAATGGGTGGATTCAGGTACGATGATTCTAAGTGAAATAAGTCACACAGAAAAAGAAACTTATCATAAGATATCACTTATGAAGATCCTGTAAACATGGCTACAATTGAACTGAGTTAGGAAAGAGAACAGTGTCTCACATTTAGAAAACACTCTTATGCCTGCTTAAGGGGGAAGGAGAGGTGGGGTGATGCATAAAACCAGAGTTTGATATAAGCACAGGTACCGTTCCAAAAACCAACTATGGAATAGACAAGACCTACACCTTCCTCAGTGAAAGGGACTCAAAATCCCATATTTCCCGCAGAGGAATATATCTGACTAGTAAGAATCTTAAAACCTATGGATTGATATGTCTCCGTAAGGGAATCAAGTGTGTCTAGAATGGCATAAACATGGCAGCGAGAATCAGCTCAAACCCACTATAAAAAGGAATTTCAAAAACAAAACAAAAAAACTGGGAAATTCTTTACAATTCCTTCAGGGTCTCTGATGAAACCTGGAATGACCCTATCTACAATGACAGCTGGATGTTACATAAGGCTGGACACGTGGCACTGAGAGGATTGGTGAGATTGGGTGAGCAAATGCAGACCCTTCAAAGCAATAATGCATGGCACACATTACATGCGTCCCAACTCTCCAAGTTGAAGGGTATATTACTACAACTATAACATGTACCGGAAACCTAGAGAATGGACACACTGTGAACAAGAAACGTTTCTAAAACTCAACTAATACTCCGTCTACTGGTGCTCATGTTTGACACTGCAACTGCTTTACTATCAATCTCCCAACTTAGAGACAGCACATTTAACCCCCTTGTTGGCACACGTTGCCAATTTGGCACAGGATGAAAGGGAAGAGGGAGAACCAATGAGAGAGTAGCTGTTTGGCATTTGGACGGGCATATGTCACTCTAATTTCCTGGCAGGAAGAAGAATTAACCAAAGTCTCAGCCACCCACCGGGAACCCATATACGTCCTTAACCAAAATATTGGTCTTGCGTTCAGCTCACAAAAAACGAGTTGCAAAATGGGGCTCAGGGGCACAACAATTCACAAACTGGCAGAGTAATAAAGGACAACTATCATCCAAAAATCTGTTGAGGGAAGGCAGCGAGGTAGACTTGAAAGCTAGGCAGAATAGCAGGAAACAGATTTCAAGAGGTACGTTGGAATTGCCTTTAAAGCACAGGAAGAGGGGCACAACTTCGACAATGATGCACTTGGCCAAAAAGGGCGTATGCATTTTCTCCTGAATATATTTAGGAGAGAACTCATATGCCCGTTTTGGCCAAGCAAGCAAGCGGACAATGCAAATCTGCAATACAAAGAAGTATCTCTTCCCACCGGTACAAAAGGGACATCCACAAAATGTGTAAAAACCAGAAAGGCAAGACAGGCCCTGGAGAACAGGGAGCCTTGTTATGCTGATGGGCGGGATGTAAATTGCCAACTGCCTCTCTGGAGGAGTGCATTGGGTTCCCTAAAACAAGAAAACAACAGATCTACAGAGCCAAGGGCACTTCCAGTCTAGGGAATATACCTTGGGAAAACTGAAAATCAATAAGACACAGCCACCTCAAAATTTAGGGCTGCACTGCTTACAAGAACCTCAACTTGGGTACACCTTAAATATCCCAGGAAATATAAAAATGGCTCAAAAAATTGTGGTACTTATGTACGATGGAATATCCGTCAGGCATGAAATCAAAGTCATAAGACCAGTAGAAACAAAATGAGTGGATTCTGTTATGATGATTGTAAGTGAAATAAGACACACAGAAAAAGAAATTTATCATAAGACATCACTTATGAAGATCCTGTAACATGGCTACACTTGAACTGAGTTAGGAAAGAGAACAGAGTCTCACATTTAGAAAACACACTTATGCCTGCTAGAGTTGGAAGGAGAGGTGGGGTGATGCATAAAACCAGAGTTTGATATAAGCACAGGTACTGTTCCAAAAACCAACTATGGAATACAGAAGACCTACAAGTTCCTCACTGAAACGGACTCAAAACCCCATATTTCCGGCATAGGAATATATCTGACTAGTAAGAATCTTAAAACCTATGTATTGATATGTCTCCGTAAGGGAATCAAGTGTTTCTAGACTGGCATAAATATGGCAGCGAGAATCAGCTCAAACCCACTATCAAAAGGAATTTCAAGAACAAAACAAAGAAAACAGGGAAATTCTTTACAATTCCTTCAGGGTCTCTGATGAAACCTGGAATGACCCTATCTACAACGACCGCTGGATGTGGCATAAGGCTGGACACTTGGGACTGAGAGGATTGGTGAGATGGGGTGAGCAAATGCAGACCTTGTAAACCAATAATGCATGGCACCCATTCCATGGGTCCCAACTCTGTGGGTTGAAGGGAATATTAATACAGCTATAACATATACAGGAAACCTAGAGAATGGACACACTGTGAATACGAAAGGTTTCTAAAACTCAACGAATAGTCCCTCTCCTGGTGTTCCGGTTTGACTTTCCAACTGCTTTACTAACAATCTCCCAACTTGGAGAGACACCACTTTTAACCTCCTGGTACACACACGTTGCCAATTTGGCAGAGGATGAAAGGAAAGGGGGAGAACCAATGACAGAGTAGCTGTTAGGCATTTAGACGGGCACATGTCACTCTAATTTCACGGGAGGAAGAAGAATTAACCAAAGTCTCAGCCACCCACGGGGAACAAGTAGAGGTCCTGAACCAAAATTTTGGACTTGCGGTCAGCTCACAAAAAATGAGTTGAAAAATGGGGCTCAGGGCACAGCAATTCACAAACTGGAAGAGTAATAAAGGACAACTATCATCCAAAAATCTGTTGAGGGAAGGCATCGAGGCGGAGTTGAAATCGAGGCAGAATAGCAGGAAACAGATTTCAAGAGGTATGTTGGAATCGCCTTTAAAGCACAAGAAGTGGGGCACAACTTCGACAATGATGCACTTGGCGAAAAAGGGCGTTTGCATTTTCTGCTGAATATTTTCAGGAGAAAAAGCATACGACCTTTTTGGCCAAGCAAGCAAGCAGGCAATGCAAATCTGCACTACAAAGAAGTATCACTTCCCACCGGTCAAAAGGGATATCCGCAAAATGTGTAAAAACCAGAAAGGCAAGACAGGCCCTGGAGAACAGGGAGCATTGTTATGCTGATGGGCAGGATGTAAATTGCCAACTGCCTCTCTGGTGGAGTGAATTGTGTTCCCTAAAACAAGTAAACAACAGAGCTACAGAGCCAAGGGCACTTCCAGTCTAGGGAATATACCTTGGGAAAACTGAAAATCAATAAGACAGAGCCACCCCAACGTTTAGGGCTGCACTGCTTACAAGAACCTCAACATGGTTACACCTTAAATATCCCAGGAAATATAAAAATGGTTCAAAAAATTGTGGTATTTATGTACGATGGAATATCCCTCAGCCATGAAATCAATGTCATAAGACCAGTAGCAGCAAAATGAGTGGAATGAGGTTCGATGATTCTAAGTGAAATAAGTCACACAGAAAAAGCAAGTTATCATAAGATATCACTTACGAAGATCCTGTAAACATGGCTACACTTGAACTGAGTTAGGAAAGAGAACAGTGTCTCACATTTAGAAAACACTCTTATGCCTGCTTAAGGGGGAAGGAGAGGTGGGGTGATGCATAAAACCAGAGTTTGATATAAGCACAGGTACTGTTCCAAAAACCAACTATGGAATAGACAAGACCTACACCTTCCACAGTGAAAGGGACTCAAAACCCCATATTTCCCGAAGAAGAATATATCTGACTAGTAAGAATCTTAAAACCTATGTATTGATATGTCTCTGTAAGAGAATCAAGTGTCTAGACTGGCATAAACATGGCAGCGAGAATCAGCTGAAATCCACTATCAAAAGGAATTTCACAAACAAAACAAAAAAACAGCGAAATTCTTTACAATTCCTTCAGGGTCTCTGATGAAATCTGGAATGACCCTATCTACAACGACCGCTGGATGTGGCATAAGGCTGGACACTTGGGACTTAGAGGATTGGTGAGATTGGGTGAGCAAATGCAGACCTTGTAAACCAATAATGCATGGCACCCATTCCATGGGTCCCAACTCTGCGGGTTGAAGGGAATATTAATACAGCTATAACATGTACAGGAAACCTAGAGAATGGACACACTGTGAATACAAAAGGTTTCTAAAACTCAACGAATAGTCCCTCTCCTGGTGTTCCGGTTTGACTTTCCCACTGCTTTACTATCAATCTCCCAAATTGGAGAGACACCCCTTTTAAGCTCCTGGTACACACACGTTGCCAATTTGGCAGAGGATGAAAGGAAAGGGGGAGAACCAATGACAGAGTAGCTGTTAGGCATTTAGACGGGCATATGTCACTCTAATTTCACGGTAGGAAGAAGAATTAACCAAAGTCTCAGCCTCCCACGGGGAACAAGTAGTGGTCCTGAACCAAAATTTTGGACGTGCGGTCAGCTCACAAAAAATAAGTTGAAAAATGGGGCTCAGGGCACAGCAATTCACAAACTGGAAGAGTAATAAAGGACAACTATCATCCAAAAATCTGTTGAGGGAAGGGAACGAGGCGGAGTTGAAATCGAGGCAGAATAGCAGGAAACAGATTTCAAGAGGTACGTTGGAATCGCCTTTAAAGCACAGGAAGAGTGGAACAACTTCGACAATGATGCACTTGGCCAAAAAGGGCGTATGCGTTTTCTCTTGAATATATTCAGGAGAAAACGCATACGCCCTTTTTGGCCAAGCAAGCAAGCGGGCAATGCAAATCTGCACTACAATGAAGTATCACTTCCCACCGGTCAAAAGGGACACCCGCAAAATGTGTAAAAACCAGAAAGGC
Organism: Hyperoodon ampullatus; assembly: GCF_949752795.1. NCBI lineage: Eukaryota > Metazoa > Chordata > Mammalia > Artiodactyla > Ziphiidae > Hyperoodon > Hyperoodon ampullatus. The sequence goes on along the minus strand of NW_027640810.1, from coordinate 21,999 downwards.
AAGACAGGCCCTGGAGAACCGGGAGCCTTTTTATGCTGATGGGCGGGATGTAAATTGCCAACTGCCTCTATGGAGGAGTGCATTGTGTTCCCTAAAACAAGTAAACAACAGAGCTACAGAGCCAAGGGCACTACCAGTCTAGGGAATATACCTTGGGAAAACTGAAAATCAATAAGACAGAGCCACCCCAAAATTTACGGCTGCACTGCTCACAATAACCTCAACTTCGGTACACCTTAAATATCCCAGGAAATATAAAAATGGTTCAAAAAATTGTGGTACTTACGTACGATGGAATATCCCTCAGCCATGAAATCAATGTCATAAGACCAGTAGCAACAAAATGAGTGGATTCTGTTATGATGATTCTAAGTGAAATAAGACACACAGAAAAAGAAATTTATCATAAGATATCACTTATGAAGAACCTGTAAACATGGCTACACTTGAACTTAGCTAGGAAAGAGAACAGAGTCTCACATTTGGAAAACACTCTTATGCCTGCTTAAGGGGGAAGGAGAGGTGGGGTGATGCATAAAACCAGAGTTTCATATAAGCACACCTACCGTTCCGAAAACCAACTATGGAATAGACAAGACCTACACATTCCTCAGTGAAAGGGACTGAAAAGCCCATATTTCCCGCAGAAGAATATATCTGACTAGTAAGAATCTTAAAACCTATGTATTGATATGTCTCTGTAAGAGAATCAAGTGTGTCTAGACTGGCATAAACTTGGCAGCGAGAATCAGCTGAAACCCACTATCAAAAGGAATTTCACAAACAAAACAAAAAAACAGGGAAATTCTTTACAATTCCTTCAGGGTCTCTGATGAAACCTGGAATGACCCTATCTACAACGACAGCTGGATGTGGCATAATGCTGGACACTTGGGACTGAGAGGATTGGTGAGATTGCGTGAGCAAATGCAGACCTTGTAAACCAATAATGCATGGCACCCATTCCATGGGTCCCAACTCTGCGGGTTGAAGGGAATATTAATACAGCTATAACATGTACAGGAAACCTAGAGAATGGACACACTGTGAATACAAAAGGTTTCTAAAACTCAACGAATAGTCCCTCTCCTGGTGTTCCTGTTTGACTTTCCAACTGCTTTACTATCAATCTCCCAACTTGGAGAGACACCACTTTTAACCTCCTGGTACACACACGTTGCCAATTTGGCAGAGGATGAAAGGAAAGGGGGAGAACCAATGACAGAGTAGCTGTTAGGCATTTAGACGGGCACATGTCACTCTAATTTCACGGGAGGAAAAAGAACTAACCAAAGTCTCAGCCTCCCACGGGTAAAAAGTAGAGGTCCTGAACCAAAATTTTGGACTTGCGGTCAGCACACAAAAAATGAGTTGAAAAATGGGGCTCAGGGCACAGCAATTCACAAACTGGAAGAGTAATAAAGGACAACTATCATCCAAAAATCTGTTGAGGGAAGGCAACGAGGCGGAGTTGAAATTGAGGCAGAATACCAGGAAACAGATTTCAAGAGGTATGTTGGAATCGCCTTTAAAGCACAGGAAGAGGGGCACAATTTCGACAATGATGCACTTGGCCAAAAAGGGTATATGCGTTTTCTCCTGAATATATTCATGAGAAAACGCATACGCCCTATTTGGCAAACCAAGCAAGCGGGCAATGCAAATCTGCAATACAAAGAAGTATCACTTCCCACCGGTCAAAAGGGACATCCGCAAAATGTGTAAAACCCAGAAAGGCAAGACAGGCCCTGGAGAACAGGGAGCCTTGTTATGCTAATGGGCTGGATGTAAATTGCCAACTGCCTCTCTGGAGGAGTGCACTATGTTCCCTAAAACAAGTAAACAACAGAGCTACAGAGCCAAGGGCACTTCCAATCTAGGGAATATACCTTGGGAAAACTGAAAGTCAATAAGCCAGAGCCACCGCAAAATTTAGGGCTGCACTGCTTACAGAAACCTCAACTTGGGTACACCTTAAATATCCCAGGAAATATAAAAATGGTTCAAAAATTTGTGGTACTTACGAACGATGGAATATCCCTCAGCCATGAAATCAATGTCATAAGACCAGTAGCAGCAAAATGGGTGGATTCAGGTACGATGATTCTAAGTGAAATAAGTCACACATAAAAAGAAACTTATCATAAGATATCACTTATGAAGATCCTGTAAACATGGCTACAATTGAACTGAGTTAGGAAAGAGAACAGTGTCTCACATTTAGAAAACACTCTTATGCCTGCTTAAGGGGGAAGGAGAGGTGGGGTGATGCATAAAACCAGAGTTTGATATAAGCACAGGTACCGTTCCAAAAACCAACTATGGAATAGACAAGACCTACACCTTCCTCAGTGAAAGGGACTCAAAATCCCATATTTCCCGCAGAGGAATATATCTGACTAGTAAGAATCTTAAAACCTATGTATTGATATGTCTCCGTAAGGGAATCAAGTGTGTCTAGAATGGCATAAACATGGCAGCGAGAATCAGCTCAAACCCACTATAAAAAGGAATTTCAAAAACAAAACAAAAAAACTGGGAAATTCTTTACAATTCCTTCAGGGTCTCTGATGAAACCTGGAATGACCCTATCTACAACGACAGCTGGATGTGGCATAAGGCTGGATAATTGGGACTGAGAGGATTGGTGAGATTGGTGAGCAAATGTAGACCCTTTAAAGCAATAATGCCTGGCACCCATTCCATGGGTCCCAACTCTCCAGGTTGAAAAGAATATTACTACAGTTATAACATGTACGGGAAACCTAGAGAACGGACACACTGTGAATACGAAAGGATTCTAAAACTCAACGAATAGTCCCTCTCCTGGTGCTCCGGTTTGAGTTTCCATCTGCTTTACTATCAATCTCCCAACTTAGAGAGACAGAACCTTTAACCTCCTGGTTCACACAGGTTGCCAATTTGGCAGAGGATGAAAGGGAATAGGGAGAACCAATGAGAGAGTAGCTGTTAGGCATTTGGACGGGCACATATCACTGTAATTTCCCGGCAGGAAGAAGAATTAACCAAAGTCTCAGCCCCACACCGGGAACCAGCATAGGTCCTGAACCAAAATTTTGGACTTGCGGTCAGCTCACCAAAAACGAGTTGAAAAATGGAGCTCAGGGGCACAGCCATTCACAAACTGGCCGAGTAATAAAGGACAACTATCGTCCAAAAATCTGTTGAGGGAAGGCAACGAGGCGGACTTGAAAGCGAGGCAGAATAGCAGGAAACAGATTTCAAGAGGTACGTTGGAATCGCCTTTAAAGCACAGGAAGAGGGGCACAACTTCGACAATGATGCACTTGGCCAAAAAGGGCGTATGCGTTTTCTCCTGAATATATTCAGGAGAAAACGCATATGCCCTTTTCAGCCAAGCAAGCAAGCGGGCAATGCAAATCTGCACTACAAAGAAGTATCACTTCCCACCTGTCAAAAGGGACATCCACAAAATGTGTAAAAACCAGAAAGGCAAGACAGGCCCTGGAGAACAGGGAGCCTTGTTATGCTGATGGGCGTGATGTAAATTGCCAACTGCCTCTCTGGAAGACTGCATTGTGTTCCCTAAAACAAGTAAAGAACAGAGCTACAGAGCCAAGGGCACTTCCAGTCTAGGGAATATACCTTGGGAAAACTGAAAATCAATAAGACAGAGCCACCCCAAAATTCAGGGCTGCACTGCTTACAAGGACCTCAACTTGGGTACACCTTAAATATCCCAGGAAATATAAAAATGGTTCAAAAAATTGTGGTACTTACGTACGATGGAATATCCCTCAGCCATGAAATCAATGTCATAAGACCAGTAGCAGCAAAATGGGTGGATTCAGGTACGATGATTCTAAGTGAAATAAGTCACACAGAAAAAGAAACTTATCATAAGATATCACTTATGAAGATCCTGTAAACATGGCTACACTTGAACTGAGTTAGGAAAGAGAACAGTGTCTCACATTTAAAAAACACTCTTATGCCTGCTTAAGGCGGAAGGAGAGGTGGGGTGATGCATAAAACCAGAGTTTGATATAAGCACAGGTACCGTTCCAAAAACCAACTATGGAATAGACAAGACCTACACCTTCCTCAGTGAAAGGGACTCAAAACCCCATATTTCCCGCAGAGGAATATATCTGACTAGTAAGAATCTTAAAACCTATGTATTGATATGTCTCCGTAAGGGAATCAAGTGTGTCTAGACTGGCATAAACATGGCAGCGAGAATCAGCTCAAACCCACTATAAAAAGGAATTTCAAAAACAAAACAAAAAACTGGGAAATTCTTTACAATTCCTTCAGGGTCTCTGATGAAAGCTGGAATGACCATATCTACAACGACAGCTGGATGTGGCTTAAGGAGGGACACTTGGGACTGATTCGATTGGTGAGATTGGGTGAGCAAATGCAGACCCTTTAAATCACAAATGCCTGGCACCCATTCCATGGGTCCCAACTCTCCAGGTTGAAGGGAATATTACTACAGCTATAACATGTACGGGAAACCTAGAAAACGGACACACTTTGAATACGAAAGGTTTCTAAAACTCAACGAATAGCCCCTATCCTGGTGTTCCGGTTTGACTTTCCATCTGCTTTACTATCCACCTCCCAACTTGGAGAGACAGACCCTTTAACCTCCTGGTTCGCACAGGTCGCCAATTTGGCAGAGGATGAAAGGGAAGAGGGAGAACCAATGAGAGAGTAGCTGTTAGGCATTTGGACGGGCACATATCACTGTAATTTCCCGGCAGGAAGAAGAATTAACCAAAGTCTCAGCCACCCACCGGGAACCAGCATAAGTCCTGAACCATAATTTTGAACTTGCGGTCAGCTCACAAAAAACGAGTTGAAAAATGGTGCTCAAGGGCAGAGCAATTGACAAACTGGCAGAGTAATAAAGAACAATATCGTCCAAAAATCTGTTAAGGGAAGGCAAGGAGGCGGACTTGAAAGCGATGCAGAATAGCAGGAAACAGATTTCAAGAGGTACGTTGGAATCACTTTTAAAGCACAGGAAGAGGGGCACAACTTCGACAATGATGCACTTGGCCAAAAACGGCGTATGTGTTTTCTCCTGAATATATTGAGGAGAAAACGCATACACCCATTTTGGCCAAGCAAGCAAGCGGGCAATGCAAATCTGCACTACAAAGAAGTATCACTTCCCACCGGTCAAAAGGGACATCCACAAAATGTGTAAAAACCAGAAAGGCAAGACAGGCCCTGGAGAACAGGGAGCCTTGTTATGCTGATGGGCGGGATGTAAATTGCCAACTGCCTCTCTGGAGGAGTGCATTGTGTTCCCTAAAACAAGTAAACAACAGAGCTACAGAGCCAAGGGCACTTCCAGTCTAGGGAATATACCTTGGGAAAACTGAAAATCAATAAGACAGTGCCACTCCAAAATTTAGGCCTGCACTGCTTTCAAGGACCTCAACTTGGGTACACCTTAAATATCCCAGGAAATATAAAAATGGTTCAAAAAATTGTGGTACTTACGTACGATGGAATATCCCTAAGCCATGAAATCAATGTCATAAGACCAGTAGCAGCAAAATGGGTAGATTCAGGTACGATGATTCTAAGTGAAATAAGTCACACAGAAAAAGAAACTTATCATAAGATATCACTTATGAAGATCCTGTAAACATGGCTACACTTGCACTGAGTTAGGAAAGAGAACAGTGTCTCACATTTAGAAAACACTCTTATGCCTGCTTAAGGGGGAAGGAGAGGTGGGGTGATGCATAAAACCAGAGTTTGATATAAGCACAGGTACCAATCCAAAAACCAACTATGGAATAGACAAGACCTACACCTTCCTCAGGGAAAGGGACTCAAAACCCCATATTACCTGCAGAGGAATATATCTGACTAGTAAGAATCTTAAAACGTATGTATTGATATGTCTCCATAAGGGAATCAAGTGTGTCAGACTGGCATAAACATGGCAGCGAGAATCAGCTCAAACCCACTATAAAAAGGAATTTCAAAAACAAAACAAAAAAACTGGGAAATTCTTTACAATTCCTTCAGGGTCTCTGATGAAAGCTGGAATGACCATATCTACAACGACAGCTGGATGTGGCATAAGGCTGGAAACTTGGGACTGAGAGGATTGGTGAGATTGGGTGAGCAAATGCAGACCCTTTAAAGCAGAAATGCCTGGCACCCATTCCATGGGTCCCAACTCTCCAGGTTGAAGGGAATATTACTACAGCTATAACATGTACAGGAAACCTAGAGAACGGACACACTGTGAATACGAATGATTTCTAAAACTCAACGAATAGTCCCTATCCTGGTGCTCGGGTTTGACTTTCCATCTGCTTTACTATCAACCTCCAAACTTGGAGAGACAGCCCGTTTAACCTCCTGGTTCCCACAGGTTGCCAATTTGGCAGAGGATGAAAGGGAAGAGGGAGAACCAATGAGAGAATAGCTGTTAGGCATTTGGACGGGCACATGTCACTGTAATTTCCCGGCAGGAAGTAGAATTAACCAAAGTCTCAGCCACCCACCGGGAACCAGTATAGGTCCTGCACCAAAATTTTGGAATTACGGTCAGCTCACAAACAACGAGTTGAAAAATGGAGCTCAGGGGCACAGCAATTCACAAACAGGCCGAGTAATAAAGGACAACTATCGTCCAAAAATCTGTTGAGGAAAGGCAACGAGGCAGATTGAAATTGAGGCAGAATAGCCGGAAACAGGTTTCAAGAGGTACGTTGGAATCGCCTTTAAAGCACAGGAATAGGGGCACAACTTTGACAATGATGCACTTGACCAACAAGGGCGTATGCGTTTTCTCCTGAATATATTCAGGAGAAAACGCATACGCCCTTGTTGGCCAAGCAAGCAAGCGGGCAATGAAAATCTGCACTACAAAGAAGTGTCACTTCCCACCGGTCAAAAGGGACATCCACAAAATGTGTAAAAACCAGAAAGGCAAGCCAGGCCCTGGAGAACAGGGAGCCTTGATATGCTGATGGGCGGGATGTAAATTGCCAACTGCCTCTCTGGAGGAGTGCATTGTGTTCTCTAAAACCAGTAAAGAACAGAGCTACAGAGCCAAGGGCACTTCCAGTCTAGGGAATATACCTTGGGAAAACTGAAAATCAATAAGACAGAGCCACCCCAAAATTTAGGGCTGCACTGCTTACAAGGACCTCAAGCTGGGTATGCCTTAAATATCACGGGAAATATAAAAATGGTTCAAAAAATTGTGGTACTTACGTACGATGGAATATCCCTCAGCTATGAAATCAATGGCATAAGAGCAGTAGCAGCAAAATAGCTGGATTCAGGTACGATGATTCTAAGTGAAATAAGTCACACAGAAAAAGAAACTTATCATAAGATATCACTTATGAAGATCCTGTAAACATGGCTACACTTGAACTGAGTTAGGAAAGAGAACAGTGCCTCACATTTAGAAAACACTCTTATGCCTGCTTAAGGCAGAAGGAAAGGTGGGGTGATGCATAAAACCAGAGTTTGATATAAGCACTGATACCGTTCCAAAAACCAACTATGGCATAGTCAAGACCTACACCTTCCTCAGTGAAAGGGACTCAAAACCCCATATTTCCCGCAGAGGAATATATCTGACTAGTAAAAATCTTAAAACCTATGTATTGATATGTCTCCGTAAGGGAATCAAGTGTGTCTAGACTGGCATAAACATGGCAGCGAGAATCAGCTCATACCCACTATAAAAAGGAATTTCAAAAACAAAACAAAAAAACTGGGAAATTCTTTACAATTCCTTCAGGGTCTCTGATGAAACCTGGAATGACCATTTCTACAACGACAGCTGGAGGTGGCATAAGGCTGGACACTTGGGACTGAGAGGATTGGTGAGATTGGGTGAGCAAATGCAGTCCCTTTAAAGCAATAATGCCTGGCACCCATTCCAGGGGTCCCAACTCTCCAGGTTGAAGGGAATATTACTACAGCTATAACATGTATGGGAAACCTAGAGAACGGACACACTGTGAATACGAAAGGTTTCTAAAACGCTCCGGTTTGACTTTCCATCTGCTTTACTATCAATCTCCCAACTTGGAGAGACAGCCCCTTTAACCTCCTGGTTCGCACAGGTTTCCAATTTGGCAGAGGATGAAAGGGAAGAGGGAGAACCAATGAGAGAGTAGCTGTTAGACATTTGGACGGGCACATATCACTCTAACTTCCCGGCAGGAAGAAGAATTAACCAAAGTCTCAGCCCCGCACTGGGAACCAGCATAGGTCCTGAACCAAAATTTTGGACTTGCGATCAGCTCACCGAAAACGAGTTGAAAAATGGAGCTCAGGGGCACAGCAATTCACAAACTGGCCGAGTAATAAAGGACAACTATCGTCCAAAAATCTGTTGAGGGAAGGCAACGAGGCGGACTTGAAAGCGAGGCAGAATAGCAGGAAACAGATTTCAAGAGGTATGTTGGAATCGCCTTTAAAGCACAGGAAGAGGGGCAACACTTCGACAATGATGCACTTGGCCAAAAAGGGCATATGCGTTTTCTCCTGAATATATTCAGGAGAAAACGCATACGGCATTTTTGACCAAGCAAGCAAGCGGACAATGCAAATCTGCACTACAAAGATGTATCACTTCCCACCGGTCAAAAGGGACAACCACAAAATGTGTAAAAACTAGAAAGGCAAGACAGGCCCTGGAGAACAGGGAGCCTTGTTATGCTGATGGGCGGGATGTAAATTGCCAACTGCCTCTCTGGAGGAGTACACTGTGTTCCCTAAAACAAGTAAAGAACAGAGCTACAGAGGCAAGGGCACATCCAGTCTAGGGAATATACCTTGGGAAAACTGAAAATCAATAAGACAGAGCCACCCCAAAATTTAGGGCTGCACTGCTTACAAGGACCTCAAGCTGGGTACGCCTTAAATATCACGGGAAATATAAAAATGGTTCAAAAAATTGTGGTACTTACGTACGATGGAATATCCCTCAGCCATGAAATCAATGGCATAAGAGCAGTAGCAGCAAAATAGCTGGATTCAGGTACGATGATTCTAAGTGAAATAAGTCACACAGAAAAAGAAACTTATCATAAGATATCACTTATGAAGATCCTGTAAACATGGCTACACTTGAACTAAGTTAGGAAAGAGAACAGTGTCTCACATTTAGAAAACACTCTTATGGCTGCTTAAGGCGGAAGGAGAGGTGGGGTGATGCATAAAACCAGAGTTTGATATAAGCACAGATACCGTTCCAAAAACCAACTATGGAATAGTCAAGACCTACACCTTCCTCAGTGAAAGGGACTCAAAACCCCATATTTCCCGCAGAGGAATATATCTGACTATTAAAAATCTTAAAACCTATGTATTGATATGTCTCCGTAAGGGAATCAAGTGTGTCTAGACTGGCATAAACATGGCAGCGAGAATCAGCTCAAACCCACTATAAAAAGGAATTTCAAAAACAAAACAAAAAAACTGGGAAATTCTTTACAATTCCTTCAGGGTCTCTGATGAAACCTGGAATGACCCTTTCTACAACGACAGCTGGAGGTGGCATAAGGCTGGACACTTGGGACTGAGAGGATTGGTGAGATTAGGTGAGCAAATGCAGACCCTTTAAAGCAATAATGCCTGGCACCCATTCCATGGGTCCCAACTCTCCAGGTTGAAGGGAATATTACTACAGCTATAACATGTACGGGAAACCTAGAGAACGGACACACTGTGAATACGAAAGATTTCTAAAACTCAACGAATAGACCCTCCCATGGTGCTCCGGTTTGACTTTCCATCTGCTTTACTATCAATCTCCCAACTTGGAGAGACAGCCCATTTAACCTCCTTGTTCGCACAGGTTTCCAATTTGGCAGAGGATGAAAGGGAAGAGGGAGAACCAATGAGAGAGTAGCTGTTAGACATTTGGACGGGCACATATCACTCTAACTTCCCGGCAGGAAGAAGAATTAACCAAAGTCTCAGCCCCGCACTGGGAACCAGCATAGGTCCTGAACCAAAATTTTGGACTTGCGATCAGCTCACCGAAAACGAGTTGAAAAATGGAGCTCAGGGGCACAGCAATTCACAAACTGGCCGAGTAATAAAGGACAACTATCGTCCAAAAATCTGTTGAGGGAAGGCAACGAGGCGGACTTGAAAGCGAGGCAGAATAGCAGGAAACAGATTTCAAGAGGTATGTTGGAATCGCCTTTAAAGCACAGGAAGAGGGGCAACACTTCGACAATGATGCACTTGGCCAAAAAGGGCGTATGCGTTTTCTCCTGAATATATTCAGGAGAAAACGCATACGGCATTTTTGACCAAGCAAGCAAGCGGACAATGCAAATCTGCACTACAAAGATGTATCACTTCCCACCGGTCAAAAGGGACAACCACAAAATGTGTAAAAACTAGAAAGGCAAGACAGGCCATGGAGAACAGGGAGCCTTGTTATGCTGATGGGCGGGATGTAAATTGCCAACTGCCTCTCTGGAGGAGTACATTGTGTTCCCTAAAACAAGTAAAGAACAGAGCTACAGAGGCAAGGGCACTTCCAGTCTAGGGAATATACCTTGGGAAAACTGAAAATCAATAAGACAGAGCCACCCCAATATTTAGGGCTGCACTGCTTACAAGGACCTCAACTTGGGTACACATTAAATATCCCAGGAAATATAAAAATGGTTCAAAAAATTTTGGTACATACGTACGATGGAATATCCCTCAGCCATGAAATCAATGTCATAAGACCAGTAGCAGCAAAATGGGTGGTTTCAGGTACGATGATTCTAAGTGAAATAAGTCACACAGAAAAAGAAACTTATCATAAGATATCACTTATGAAGATTCTGTAAACATGGCTACACTTGAACTGAGTTAGGAAAGAGAACAGTGTCTCACATTTAGAAAACACTCTTATGCCTGCTTAAGGGGGAAGGAGAGGTGGGGTGATGCATAAAACCAGAGTTTGATATAAGCACAGGTACCGTTCTAAAAACCAACTATGGAATAGACAAGACCTACACCTTCCTCAGTGAAAGGGTCTCAAAACCCCATATTTCCTGAAGAGAAATATATCTGACTAGTAAGAATCTTAAAACCTATGTATTGATATGTCTCCGTAAGGGAATCAAGTGTGTCTAGACTGGCATAAACATGGCAGCGAGAATCAGCTCAAACCCATTATAAAAATGAATTTCAAAATCAAAACGAAAAAACTGCATAATTCTTTAAAATTCCTTCAGGGGCTCTGATGAAACCTGGAATGACCCTATGTACAATGACAGCTGGATGTGGCATAAGGAGGGACACTTGACACTGAGACGATTGGTGAGATTGGGTGAGCAAATGCAGACCCTTTAAAGCACAAATGCCTGGCACCCATTCCATGGTTCCCAAATCTCCAGGTTAGAGGGAATATTACTACAGTTATAACATGTAAGGGAAACCTAGAGAACGGACACACTGTGAATATGAAAGGTTTCTAAAACTCAACGATTAGTCCCTCTCTTGGAGCCCCGGTTTGACTTTCCATATGCTTTACTATCAACCTCCCAACTTGGAGAGACAGCCCCTTTAACCACCTGGTTTCCACAGGTTGCCAATTTGGCAGAGGATGAAAGGGAAGAGGGAGAAACAATGAGAGAGTAGCTGTTAGGCGTTTGCACGGGCACATATCACTGTAATTTCCCCGCCGGAAGAAGAATTAACCAAGGTGTCAGCCACCCACCGGGAACCAGTATAGGTCCTGAACCAAAATTTTGGGCTTGCGGTCAGCTCACAAAAAACGAGTTGAAAAATGGAGCTCAGGGGCACAGCAATTCACAAACTGACCGAGTAATAAAGGACAACTATCGTCCAAAAATCTGTTGAGGGTAGGCAACGAGGCGGACTTGAAAGCGAGGCAGAATAGCAGGAAACAGATTTCAAGAGGTACGTTGGAATCGACTTTAAGGCACAGGAAGAGGGGCACAACTTCGACAATGATGCACTTGGCCAAAAAGGGCGTATGCGTTTTCTCCTCAATATATTCAGGAGAAAACGCATACGCCCTTTTTGGCCAAGCAAGCAAGCGGGCAATGCAAATCTGCACTACAAAGAATTATCACTTCCCACCGGTCAAAAGGGACATCCACAAAATGTGTAAAAACCAAAAAGGCAAGACAGGCCCTGGAGAACAGGGAGCCTTGTTATGCTGATGTGCGGGATATAAATTGCCAACTGCCTCTCTGGAGGAGTGCATTGTGTTCCCTAAAACAAGTAAAGAACAGAGCTACAGAGCCAAGGGCACTTCCAGCCTAGGGAATATACCTTGGGAAAACTGAAAATCAATAAGACAGAGCCACCCCAAAATTCAGGGCTGCACTGCTTACAAGGAACTCAACTTGGGTACACCTTAAATACCCCAGGAAATATAAAAATGGTTCAAAAAATTGTGGTACTTACGTACGATGGAATATCCCTCAGCCATGAAATCAATGTCATAAGACCAGTAGCAGCAAAATGGGTGGATTCAGGTACGATGATTCTAAGTGAAATAAGTCACACAGAAAAAGAAACTTATCATAAGATATCACTTATGAAGATCCTGTAAACATGGCTACACTTGAACTGAGTTAGGAAAGAGAACAGTGTCTCACATTTAGAAAACTCTCTTATGCCTGATTAAGGGGGAAGGAGAGGTGGGGTGATGCTTAAAACAAGAGTTTGATATAAGCACAGGTACCGTTCCAAAAACCAACTATGGAATAGACAGGACATACACCTTCCTCAGTGAAAGGGACTCAAAACCCCATATTTACCGCAGAGGAATATATCTGACTAGTAAGAATCTTAAAACCTATGTATTGATATGTGTCCGTAAGGGAATCAAGTGTGTCTAGACTGGCATAAACATGGCAGCGAGAATCAGCTCAAACCCACTATAAAAAGGAATTTCAAAAACAAAACAAAAAACTAGGAAATTCTTTACAATTCCTTCAGGGTCTCTGATGAAACCTGGAATGACCCTATCTACAATGAGAGCTGGATGTGGCATAATGCTGGACACTTGGGACTGAGAGGATTGGTGAGTTTGGGTGAGCAAATGCAGACCCTTTAAAGCAATAATGGCAGGCACCCATTCCATGGGTCCCAACTCTCCAGGTTGAAGGGAATATTACTACAGTTATAACATGTACGGGAAACCTAGAGAACGGACACACTGTGAATATGAAAGGTTTCTAAAACTCAACGAATAGACCCTCCCATGGTGCTCCGGTTTGACTTTCCATCTGCTTTACTATCAATCTCCCAAATTGGAGAGACAGCCCCTTTAACCTCCTGGTTCGCACAAGTTGCCAATTTGGCAGAGGATGAAAGGGAAGAGGGAGAACCAATGAGAGAGTAGCTGTTAGGCATTTGGACGGGCACATATCACTCTAACTTGCCGGCAGGAAGAAGAATTAACCAAAGTCTCAGCCCCGCACCGGGAACCAGCATAGGTCCTGAACCAAAATTTTGGACTTGCGGTCAGCTCACCGAAAACGAGTTGAAAAATGGAGCTCAGGGGCACAGCAATTCACAAACTGGCCGAGTAATAAAGGACAACTATCATCCAAAAATCTGTTGAGGGAAGGCAACGAGGCGGACTTGAAAGCGAGGCAGAATATCAGGAAACAGATTTCAAGAGGTACGTTGGAATCGCCTTTAAAGCACACGAAGAGGGGCACAACTTCGACAAAGATGCACTTGGCCAAAAAGGGCGTATGTGTTTTCCCCTGAATATATTCAGGAGAGAACGCATACACCCTTTTTGGCCAAGCAAGCAGGCGTGCAATGGAAATCTGCACTACAAAGAAGTATCACTTCCCACAGGTCAAAAGGGACATCCACAAAATGTGTAAAAACCAGAAAGGCAAGACAGGCCCTGGAGAACAGGAAGCCTTGTTATGCTGATGGGCGGGATGTAAATTGCCAACTGCCCCTCTGGAGGAGTACATTGCATTCCCTAAAACAAGGAAAAGAACAGAGCTACAGAGCCAAAGGCACTTCCAGTCTAGGGAATATACCTTGAGTAAACTGAAAATCAATAAGACAGAGCCACCCCAAAATTTAGGGCTGCACTGCTTACAAGGACCTCAAGCTGGGTATGCCTTAAATATCACGGGAAATATAAAAATGGTTCAAAAAATTGTGGTACTTACGTACGATGGAATATCCCTCAGCCATGAAATCAATGTCATAAGACCAGTAGCAGCAAAATGGGTGGATTCAGGTACGATGATTCTAAGTGAAATAAGTCACACAGAAAAAGAAACTTATCATAAGATATCACTTATGAAGATCCTGTAAACATGGCTACACTTGAACTGAGTTAGGAAAGAGAACAGTGTCTCACATTTAGAAAACACTCTTATGGCTGCTTAAGGGGGAAGGAGAGGAGGGGTGATGCATAAAACCAGAGTTTGATATAAGCAGAGGTACCGTTCCAAAAACCAACTATGGAATAGACAAGACCTACACCTTCCTCAGTGAAAGGGACTCAAAACCCCATATTTCCCACAGAGGAATATATCTGACTAGTAAGAATCTTAAAACCTATGTATTGATATGTCTCCGTAAGGGAATCAAGTGATTCTAGACTGGCATAAACATGGCAGCGAGAATCCGCTCAAACCCACTATAAAAAGGAATTTCAAAAACAAAACAAAAAAACTGGGAAATTCCTTACAATTCCTTCAGGGTCTCTGATGAAAGCTGGAACGACCCTATCTACAACGACAGCTGGATGTGGCATAAGGCTGGACACTTGGGACTGAGAGGATTGGTGAGATTGGGTGAGCAAATGCAGACCCTTTAAAGCAATAATGCATGGCACCCATTCCATGGGTCCGAACTCTCCAGGTTGAAGGGAATATTACTACAGCTATAACAAGTGCGGGAAACCTAGAGAACGGACACACTGTGAATACGAAAGGTTTCTAAAACTCAACGCATAGTCCCTCTCCTGGTGCTCCGGTTTGACTTTCCGTCTGCTTTACTATCAACCTCCCACCTTGGAGAGACAGCCCCTTTAACCTCTTGGTTCGCACAGGTTGCCAATTTGGCAGAGGATGAAAGGGAAGAGGGAGAACCAATGAGAGAGTAGCTGTTAGGCATTTGGACGGGCACATATCACTGTAATTTCCCGGCAGGAAGAAGAATTAACCAAATTCTCAGCCACCCACCGGGAACCAGTATAGGTCCTGAACCAAAATTTTGGACTTGCGGTCAGCTCACCAAAAACGAGTTGAAAAATGGAGCTCAGGGGCACAGCAATTCACAAACTGGCCGAGTAATAAAGGACAACTATCGTCCAAAAATCTGTTGAGGGAAGGCAACGAGGCGGACTTGAAAGCGAGGCAGAATAGCAGGAAACAGATTTCAAGAGGTACGTTGGAATCGCCTTTAAAGCACAGGAAGAGGGGCACAACTTCGACAATGATGCACTTGGCCAAAAAGGGCGTATGCGTTTTCTCCTGAATATATTCAGGAGAAAACACATACGCCCTTTTTGGCCAAGCAAGCAAGCGTGCAATGCAAATCTGCACTACAAAGAAGTATCACTTCCCACCGGTCAAAAGGGACATCCACAAAATGTGTAAGAACAAGAAAGGCAAGACAGGCCCTGGAGAACAGGGAGCCTTGTTATGCTGATGGGCGGGATGTAAATTGCCAACTGCCTCTCTGGAGGAGTGCATTCTGTTCCCTAAAACAAGTAAAGAACAGAGCTACAGAGCCAAGGGCACTACCAGTCTAGGGAATATACCTTGGGAGAACTGAAAATCAATAAGACAGAGCCACCCCAAAATTTAGGGCTGCACTGCATACAAGGACCTCAACTTGGATACACCTTAAGTATCCCAGAAAATATAAACATGGTTCAAAAAATTGTGGTACTTACGTACGATGGAATATCCCTCAGCCATGAAATCAATGTCATAAGACCAGTAGCAGCAAAATGGGTGGATTCATGTACGATGATTCTAAGTGAAATAAGTCACACAGAAAAAGAAACTTATCATAAGATATCACTTATGAAGATCCTGTAAACATGGCTACACTTGAACTGAGTTAGGAAAGAGAACAGTGTCTCACATTTAGAAAACACTCTTATAACTGCTTAAGGGGGAAGGAGAGGTGGGGTGATGCATAAAACCAGAGTTTGATATAAGCACAGGTACCGTTCCAAAAACCAACTATGGAATAGACAAGACCTACACCGTCCTCAGTGAAAGGGACTCAAAACCCCATATTTCCCGCAGAGGAAAATATCTGACTAGTAAGAATCTTAAAACCTATGTATTGATATGTCTCCATAAGGGAATCAAGTGTGTCTAGACTGGCATAAACATGGCAGCGAGAATCAGCTCAAACCCACTATAAAAAGGAATTTCAAAAACAAAACAAAAAAACTGGGAAATTCTTTACAATTCCTTCAGGGTCTCTGATGAAGGCTGGAATGACCCTATCTACAACGACAGCTGGATGTGGCATAAGGAGGGACACTTGGGACTGAGACGATTGGTGAGATTGGGTGAGCAAATGCAGACCCTTTAAAGCAATAATGCATGGCACCCATTCCATGGGTCCGAACTCTCCAGGTTGAAGGGAATATTACTACAGCTATAACAAGTGCGGGAAACCTAGAGAACGGACACACTGTGAATACGAAAGGTTTCTAAAACTCAACGCATAGTCCCTCTCCTGGTGTTCCGGTTTGACTTTCCGTCTGCTTTACTATCAACCTCCCACCTTGGAGAGACAGCCCCTTTAACCTCTTGGTTCGCACAGGTTGCCAATTTGGCAGAGGATGAAAGGGAAGAGGGAGAACCAATGAGAGAGTAGCTGTTAGTCATTTGGACGGGCACATATCACTGTAATTTCCCGGCAGGAAGAAGAATTAACCAAATTCTCAGCCACCCACCGGGAACCAGTATAGGTCCTGAACCAAAATTTTGGACTTGCGGTCAGCTCACCAAAAACGAGTTGAAAAATGGAGCTCAGGGGCACAGCAATTCACAAACTGGCCGAGTAATAAAGGACAACTATCGTCCAAAAATCTGTTGAGGGAAGGCAACGAGGCGGACTTGAAAGCGAGGCAGAATAGCAGGAAACAGATTTCAAGAGGTACGTTGGAATCGCCTTTAAAGCACAGGAAGAGGGGCACAACTTCGACAATGATGCACTTGGCCAAAAAGGGCGTATGCGTTGTCTCCTGAATATATTCAGGAGAAAACGCATACGCCCTTTTTGGCCAAGCAAGCAAGCGGGCAATGCAAATCTGCACTACAAAGAAGTATCACTTCCCACCGGTCAAAAGGGACATCCACAAAATGTGTAAGAACAAGAAAGGCAAGACAGGCCCTGGAGAACAGGGAGCCTTGTTATGCTGATGGGCGGGATGTAAATTGCCAACTGCCTCTCTGGAGGAGTGCATTCTGTTCCCTACAACAAGTAAAGAACAGAGCTACAGAGCCAAGGGCACTACCAGTCTAGGGAATATACCTTGGGAAAACTGAAAATCAATAAGACAGAGCCACCCCAAAATTTAGGGCTGCACTGCATACAAGGACCTCAACTTGGATACACCTTAAGTATCCCAGAAAATACAAACATGGTTCAAAAAATTGTGGTACTTACGTACGGTGGAATATCCCTCAGCCATGAAATCAATGTCATAAGACCAGTAGCAGCAAAATGGGTGGATTCAGGTACGATGATTCTAAGTGAAATAAGTCACACAGAAAAAGAAACTTATCATAGGATATCACTTATGAAGATCCTGTAAACATGGCTACACTTGAACTGAGTTAGGAAAGAGAACAGTGTCTCACATTTAGAAAACACTCTTATACCTGCTTAAGGGGGAAGGAGAGGTGGGGTGATGCATAAAACCAGAGTTTGATATAAGCACAGGTACCGTTCCAAAAACCAACTATGGAATAGACAAGACCTACACCGTCCTCAGCGAAAGGGACTCAAAACCCCATATTTCCCGCAGAGGAAAATATCTGACTAGTAAGAATCTTAAAACCTCTGTATTGATATGTCTCCGTAAGGGAATCAAGTGTGTCTAGACTGGCATAAACATGGCAGCGAGAATCAGCTCAAACCCACTATAAAAAGGAATTTCAAAAACAAAACAAAAACACTGGGAAATTCTTTACAATTCCTTCAGGGTCTCTGATGAAGGCTGGAATGACCCTATCTACAACGACAGCTGGATGTGGCATAAGGAGGGACACTTGGGACTGAGACGATTGGTGAGATTGGGTAAGCAAATGCAGACCCTTTAAAGCAATAATGCATGGCACCCATTCCATGGGTCCGAACTCTCCAGGTTGAAGGGAATATTACTACAGCTATAACATGTGCGGGAAACCTAGAGAACGGACACACTGTGAATACGAAAGGTTTCTAAAACTCAACGCATAGTCCCTCTCCTGGTGCTCCGGTTTGACTTTCCGTCTGCTTTACTATCAACCTCCCAACTTGGAGAGACAGCCCCTTTAACCTCTTGGTTCGCACAGGTTGCCAATTTGGAAGAGGATGAAAGGGAAGAGGGAGAACCAATGAGAGAGTAGCTGTTAGGCATTTGGACGGGCACATATCACTGTAATTTCCCGGCAGGAAGAAGAATTAACCAAATTCTCAGCCACCCACCGGGAACCAGTATAGGTCCTGAACCAAAATTTTGGACTTGCGGTCAGCTCACCAAAAACGAGTTGAAAAATGGAGCTCAGGGGCACAGCAATTCACAATCTGGCCGAGTAATAAAGGACAACTATCGTCCAAAAATCTGTTGAGGGAAGGCAACGAGGCGGACTTGAAAGCGAGGCAGAATAGCAGGAAACAGATTTCAAGAGGTACGTTGGAATCGCCTTTAAAGCACAGGAAGAGGGGCACAACTTCGACAATGATGCACTTGGCCACAAAGGGCGTATGCGTTTTCTCCTGAATATATTCAGGAGAAAACGCATACGCCCTTTTTGGCCAAGCAAGCAAGTGGGCAATGCAAATCTGCACTACAAAGAAGTATCACTTCCCACCGGTCAAAAGGGACATCCACAAAATGTGTAAGAACAAGAAAGGCAAGACAGGCCCTGGAGAACAGGGAGCCTTGTTATGCTGATGGGCGGGATGTAAATTGCCAACTGCCTCTCTGGAGGAGTGCATTCTGTTCCCTAAAACAAGTAAAGAACAGAGCTACAGAGCCAAGGGCACTACCAGTCTAGGGAATATACCTTGGGAAAACTGAAAATCAATAAGACAGAGCCACCCCAAAATTTAAGGCTGCACTGCATACAAGGACCTCAACTTGGATACACCTTAAGTATCCCGGAAAATATAAACATGGTTCAAAATATTGTGGTACTTACGTACGATGGAATATCCCTCAGCCATGAAATCAATGTCATAAGACCAGTAGCAGCAAAATGGGTGGATTCAGGTACGATGATTCTAAGTGAAATAAGTCACACAGAAAAAGAAACTTATCATAAGATATCACTTATGAAGATCCTGTAAACATGGCTACACTTGAACTGATTTAGGAAAGAGAACAGTGTCTCACATTTAGAAAACACTCTTATACCTGCTTAAGGGGGAAGGAGAGGTGGGGTGATGCATAAAACCAGAGTTTGATATAAGCACAGGTACCGTTCCAAAAACCAACTATGGAATAGAGAAGACCTACACCGTCCTCAGTGAAAGGGACTCAAAACCCCATATTTCCCGGAGGGGAAAATATCTGACTAGTAAGAATCTTAAAACCTATGTATTGATATGTCTCCGTAAGGGAATCAAGTGTGTCTAGACTGGCATAAACATGGCAGCGAGAATCAGCTCAAACCCACTATAAAAAGGAATTTCAAAAACAAAACAAAAAAACCTGGAAATTCTTTGCAATTCTTTCAGGGTCTCTGATGAAAGCTGGAATGACCCTATCTACAACGACAGCTGGATGTGGCATAAGGAGGGACACTTGGGACTGAGACGATTGGTGAGATTGGGTGAGCAAATGCAGACCCTTTAAAGCAATAATGCATGGCACCCATTCCATGGGTCCGAACTCTCCAGGTTGAAGGGAATATTACTACAGCTATAACAAGTGCGGGAAACCTAGAGAACGGACACACTGTGAATACGAAAGGTTTCTAAAACTCAACGCATAGTCCCTCTCCTGGTGCTCCGGTTTGACTTTCCGTCTGCTTTACTATCAACCTCCCACCTTGGAGAGACAGCCCCTTTAACCTCTTGGTTCGCACAGGTTCCCAATTTGGCAGAGGATGAAAGGGAAGAGGGAGAACCAATGAGAGAGTAGCTGTTAGGCATTTGGACGGGCACATATCACTGTAATTTCCCGGCAGGAAGAAGAATTAACCAAATTCTCAGCCACCCACCGGGAACCAGTATAGGTCCTGAACCAAAATTTTGGACTTGCGGTCAGCTCACCAAAAACGAGTTGAAAAATGGAGCTCAGGGGCACAGCAATTCACAAACTGGCCGAGTAATAAAGGACAACTATCGTCCAAAAATCTGTTGAGGGAAGGCAACGAGGCGGACTTGAAAGCGAGGCAGAATAGCAGGAAACAGATTTCAAGAGGTACGTTGGAATCGCCTTTAAAGCACAGGAAGAGGGGCACAACTTCGACAATGATGCACTTGGCCAAAAAGGGCGTATGCGTTTTCTCCTGAATATATTCAGGAGAAAACGCATACGCCCTTTTTGGCCAATCAAGCAAACGGGCAATGCAAATCTGCACTACAAAGAAGTATCACTTCCCACCGGTCAAAAGGGACATCCACAAAATGTGTAAAAACCAGAAAGGCAAGACAGGCCCTGGAGAACAGGGAGCCTTGTTATGCTGATGGGCGGGATGTAAATTGCCAACTGCCTCTCTGGAGAAGTACATTGTGTTCCCTAAAACAATAAACAACAGAGCTACAGAGCCAAGGGCACTTCCAGTCTAGGGAATATACCTTGGGAAAACTGAAAATCAATAACACACAGCCACCCCAAAACTTAGGGCTGTACTGCTTACAAGGACCTCAACTTGGGTACACCTTAAATATCCCAGGAAATATAAAAATGGTTCAAAAAATTGTGGTACTTACGTACGATGGAATATCCCTCAGCCATGAAATCAATGTCATAAGACCAGTAGCAGCAAAATGGGTGGATTCAGGTACGATGATTCTAACTGAAATAAGTCACACAGAAAAAGAAACTTATCATAAGATATCACTTATGAAGATCCTGTAAACATGGCTACACTTGAACTGAGTTAGGAAAGAGAACAGTGTCTCACATTTAGAAAACACTCTTATGCCTGCTTAAGGGGGAAGGAGAGGTGGGGTGATGCATAAAACCAGAGTTTGATATAAGCACAGGTACCGTTCCAAAAACCAACTATGGAATAGACAAGACCTATACTTTCCTCAGTGAAAGGGACTCAAAACCCCATATTTCCCGCAGAGGAATATATCTGACTAGTAAGAATCTTAAAACCTATGTATTGATATGTCTCCGTAAGGGAATCAAGTGTGTCTAGACTGGCATAAACATGGCAGCGAGAATCAGCTCAAACCCACTATAAAAAGGAATTTCAAAAACAAAACAATAAAACTGGGAAATTCTTTACAATTCTTTCAGGGTCTCTGATGAACCCTGGAATGACCCTATCTACAACGACAGCTGGATGGGGCATAAGGCTGGACACTTGGGACTGAGACGATTGGTGAGATTGGGTGAGCAAATGCAGACCCTTTAAAGCAATAATGCATGGCACCCATTCTATGGGTCCCAACTCTCCAGGTTGAAGGGAATATTACTACAGCTATAACATGTACGGGAAACCTAGAGAATGGACACACTGTGAATACGAAAGGTTTCTAAAACTCAACGAATAGACCCTCTCCTGGTGCTCCGGTTTGACTTTACACCTGCTTTACTATCATCCTCCCAACTTGGAGAGACAGCCCCTTTAACCT